>NW_027455325.1:0-39300 GCF_040206685.1 Ascaphus truei
GGGGAGAAGGGCAATCAGAATGAGTGCTAAATTATTAAGTGGATTTTTTTTTCTTTTGATAAATCTAGTGCAGTTTTTTCCACCACTTCTTCCTCAGTATTGCAGACGGGAGTCTTGGGAAGATACCTGATACAATAATGCCATTTTCTCTCTTAAGAATGGATGCTTAGGCCGGGAGTCACAAAAGCACAAGCTGTGCTATCGTGGCCGAGTCGACGATATCTGCCATTGAGTTGAATAAATCAAAAAAAAACACATCAACATTGATAATAAAAGTTTTAAAAATAAATTTCAAACAAAAACCCATTGATTGTCACTCCTGGCTATCTACTCCCTCCCAATGGGAGCCTAGATTGCCCCATTAGCAATCAATTGGAAGCTGTAATAACATTTGGTAACTTACCCCATCCTGGATGAAGGCTGTACTCATCTTCAGGCCTATGGCCCCCTTGAAACGATCCAAAAAAGACCAGATGGCCACCAAAAAAATTAAATTAAGAAAGCATAGAAATGAATCTTAGGTCCAATGGCCATCAAAAAACAAAAATGAAAAAAACATAAAAAATCAATCCAAGGCTCGATGGCCCAAAAAAGAAAAGAAGTAAAATGTCATAAAAAATCAATCCAAGCCCAATGGTCTCTTTGGAATCCATGGTCACCCATGGCCTGCGATGTGAGACCCTCAACTTAACACAAAGCCCTGGATGCTCTGTTAATAGAAGATTCTTGTTCTGTAAGTATTTCTTGTGTCTTTTCTTAAGACATCTTTTATCTTCTTCTTTCATCTTCAACCACCGGATGTGTCCCCCTTTACGACTTTTGGTCTTCTGAGAGGGCCCTGGCCTTTTATAATGGCAAGGGACATATGGTACATCAACCACTTAGATTGCTTGATGTGCTTCCCTCAAATTATTAATCAGATTTTGCCAACCAAGCCTCACCAAATCCTCATTTGGCTAATGGGGCTATTGGCCATTACACAACAGGATGGGGGGGGGGTAAAGTGGATAGTTGTTGAGGTAGTTGCTCAAGGGAGGGTGGTTAGGCCCCCAGGGGGATGGTGGTAGGGGGTTAACTACCTGTTTGCCTTAACAGCAACTAAGGCGTTGCATGGTAATGCCATACTAGCTACTAAGGTTGTCAAGGGGGGTAGGTAGTGTAATTTGATTTGTATATTAACCCCTTTATAGCCCTTAGTGACCAACTAATCATGGAAACTCATGACTAGCTGACTACTTAGGCTACTAAGGTACTGATGTAGTTAAATACGTTGTGTGTAATATTTTATTAGCTATTCCATGTTGGTTTATCTTACCTTGCCTATGTATGTATGGCCATTATATACATAAGTAAGATTTTGCTCACTCCAGGTCTGGACTACGGTAGGTGATAAAAAAATGCGGTATTTCTTGGTGTTAGCGCAGTTCCAAAAAATGTCGGGACTTGATGGCTAGCCCCAAAATGACAACATTTTTGGTATTTAGTCATTTTGGTGCTGGTACTGATATTTTTAATCAGCCAAACTAAAAAATGTTTAAAACCATAAATATAATTTGTTTAGGGTTTCTGCCAAAAACCGACTATTTCAGGTCACCACGGATTGAATGACGTCTTTCAAACAACCTTATATAGAAATGTGAAGTTAAAGAACTAGTGCAAGCGGCACTTAAAATATATATATATATATATATATATATATATATATATATATATATATATATATATATATAGCAAATGGAAATATTACTGTATGCTCATTTGCATGTCTTAGACAGGTCTGCAACCCCGCCTTTCACCATTATCATCCAGCACACAGCACTTCCACTGCAGCAAGGGATTCTGGGAAATGACATGCAAATGAGCACACAGTGCCAACTTTTGCTTCAAAACCATAAACATATACATATATATATATATATAGCCTTTGATTACCTTTATTGAAAACTAATTACCTGCAGTAAGTTGCTGATTGACTTGTATTCCCATAATCGATCAGCAAAGATCCTGCTTCCCGGGGGTTCACTAAATGGCTGCCTTGCAATTTCAATCATTCCTTCCTTCAGTCAGTGTAGCTCAGCAGCTACAATGTATTCTTATATCACTAAGCAGCGGCGGATTTCCAAATTTGCTGCTCCTGGGTACTTGCTGGTGTCTGCCGCCTCCTTGGTGCCGCCCTCCTGCTCCTTTGGAATCCCGGCGTCAAATGACGCTGTGGCGTCACCAACGTGACTTTGTACGGTGGCGCGTTGCCTTGGAAACGCGATGTCTTGCCGTTCTGTTGCCATGGCAACGAGACACCGTGTGACGTCATGGTGGGGGCGTCCGCAGCGTCATTTGACTCCGGAATTCCAAAGGAGCAGGAGGGAGGCAAAAGGAGGCAGCAGACACATGAAAGTGCCTTCCCATTAGGCCCGAGAGGCCCGACAGTGCGACCACATTATATTGGGGCCGAAATGTTTGCCGTCCCCAAATTTGCCGTCTTAGGCTTTGCCTATAGTGCCGCCTATAGGGCCGCATCTCGGGATTCCTGCAATTTGATTTGTTCAAGGGCCGTCACGTGACGCAACGGCCCTTGAAAAATCAAATTTTGCCGGCGGCGGGTTTTCGCGACGGTGCCGTCGCTCCGTCGCTTGTCGCCGTCGCGTGCTCTATAAGCGCACGCGGGCGGCAATGCGTTTGTTTTCCGGCAAATTCGCGTCACCGTCGCCGGCACTATAAGCACGGCCTTAGGCCCTGGGAAACACTGTTACTAAGGCAACATTATCTATTGTTACAGTTTGCAGCTCAAACTGTTGGGAATATTGGCAACAAATGATCAAAACAGGAAAGTGTTACAAATATCTTGCACTGCTGGGGAGGTGTGCTAAAGCCTGCTATAGAAATCAAAGGATGCTCAGTATATTAAAACATATTAAAAATGGCATTAAAAGTTGAATTTAAAAATAAAATAAAAATGTAGTAAGTATTATCTAACTACAAAACAGATTTATTAAAAAAAAAAAAAAAAACCTACATGTAGGATATTGGTTGGATTTCTCCTTTAAAACAATGTGCTTTAATACAGCTGGAAATATTTTGCAGTCCAAATAATATGGTACTGTACTCCATAGTATACTTGTAGGGGATCTGTTATGTGGATATCAATGTGATTGTTTTTGGCACCAAAGCTGCACAGTCCTCTCTATCTCGAATGTTTGCAGTAATTGTTATTGCGCAGGCATGAAAGACCCATGTGTATTGACAGCTGGTAACACTGGTAATAACACACTGACCAATAACACTTCTCAGAACTGAAACATATCATTACAAAAGGAAACTGACAGAGTTAAACCTGCAATGCTAAGCCCGATTAGGCTTTTCATTTGAATAGCACAAACCTAATTAGATGCAATCACAGTTACATCACCTCCAATGGTGGGTATAATTGGTGTGAATTGAAGTGACTCTAATAGGTTTTGCCTGTGTGACCGCTGGATAAATAGTTCAAATGTTAAGTGTACAGTATGTGTACCTCCCAATTCCATTCACACTCTTCCATTTGTACGTAGGTTTGTGTCCTCTGCTAACTTCAGGTTTTTCCCATTGTTTTCTTTTTTTATTTAAAATAGCAGCTTGTGTTTGGGATGCTTTATAACAATAATAATAATAAAAATTACTTTATATAGCGTTCTTCTCCCAATGGGACTCAACGCGCTTCACAGCTACTAAAAGGAAAAATAAGAAAACATTTAAGGTTATAAAAGAGACCAAAATGGGGGAAAAAGAACTGCAAAAAATTTCAAAAAACACTAACAATAAACAATAGCACTTATCTGGACTATATAACTAATACTCTCCCTGCAGTTGGTTTGGATCTCTCACCCGGAGAAACAACAGTAGACTTTGGAAGAAACAAACCTACAGTGCAAAGGAGAGATAAAAACAGAACATAGTGTGTTCTGTAAAATGTAAGTGAAAGTCCTGCTGTAGTGATGTACACTTACAGAATTGCTGTCAAAATCCGGCAGAGGAGAGGAATCCTTGGTCCACTTTTATCTTGGAGGAAAAGTGAACGTGATAACTGCTGGGCTCAGCTGGGCTCACCTCTCTTTCATAGACGTCAGCTCAGGCATGAAGATATGAGGGAACAACAGAAAGTGCCATCGTGCAACGGATTTCAATAAATATGGAAAGCATTTCAAATATACACATCGCACTCACAAGGTGTTGGTATGATTGGGCAAAGGGAACAGTCCAAAATCTGTTTGCTGCCACCAGGCTCCGTCTGGCATCGGTCCAAAAAGCGTCCTGCGTCTCTCACACCTGCCAGCCGGTATCTCCATGCACTTCCGCGTCAAGACAGGAAAGTTTATCTTCCCTGTCTTGCCTTCAAATACTTTCTGGGCAAGCTAATCGTCTATCTGCACAAGCTCCTCACCCCTACCACATGCAGCACTTATCATCTGAGATCTGACTCCAAAAGACTGTTCATGGTCCCAAGGTTCAGCAAAGTATCCGGCCGCTTCTCCTTATCCTACCATGCACCCCAAAACTGGAACAACCTACCGGAGACTCTCACAGCCAC
Organism: Ascaphus truei; assembly: GCF_040206685.1. Lineage (NCBI taxonomy): Eukaryota > Metazoa > Chordata > Amphibia > Anura > Ascaphidae > Ascaphus > Ascaphus truei. The sequence continues at coordinate 4,565 of NW_027455325.1, forward strand.
CACCAGTCTAAGTTCTTTCAAAACTAAAGTTGTCTCGCATTTTAATCTGGTCTGTAACTGTTACATACGCCTATAATATATATTATCTCTTACTGTGCATGCAATGTCTTGTATATAATGTATAACCTTGCTCACTTATTGTAACTATGTATTTGTAACCATGTATCTGTCATCATAACCGGCCCAGGACGTACTTGAAAACGAGAGGTAATTCTCAATGTATTACTTCCTGGTAAAACATTTTATAAATAAATAAGCTAGAACGGCTGCCAGGTGTGAGAGACGCAGGACGCTTTTTGGACCGATGCCAGACGGAGCCTGGTGGCAGCAAACAGATTTTGGACTGTTCCCTTTGCCCAATCATACCAACACTTTGTGAGTGCGATGTGTATATTTGAAATGCTTTCCATATTTATTGAAATCCGTTGCACGATGGCACTTTCTGTTGTTCCCTCATATCTTCATGCCTGAGCTGACGTCTATGAAAGAGAGGTGAGCCCAGCTGAGCCCAGCAGTTATCACGTTCACTTTTCCTCCAAGATAAAAGTGGACCAAGGATTCCTCTCCTCTGCCGGATTTTGACAGCAATTCTGTAAGTGTACATCACTACAGCAGGACTTTCACTTACATTTTACAGAACACAGTATGTTCTGTTTTTATCTCTACTTTGTGCTGTAGGGTTGTTTCTTCCAAAATATAAAAGAGACCAAACACAAGGAAAGATACAATGCAGGATGGGACGGTCCTGTAGCTATTAAATGCCGGACAGGTTGTGGTTTATTAATTAAATGCCTTGGTAAACAGGTAGGGTTTGAGCCTGTTTTGATAGATTTCCAGAGAGGGGGCCTCTCGAACTGTACGAGGCAGACTGTTCCAGAGAGTGGGAGCTGCGTGGCTAAAAGCTCGGGCCCCTAAGGAAGTCAGGGAGATTCTGGGCATGGCTAGGTTATATATGTATTGGAATATAATTAACCATTTCCAAAAATCTAAAGCTTACCCTACTAACAGAAATAAAACACAAAAACATGCACAGTGTGATTTTGGGGGATCCTTGATTGTGGATCTTAAAAATGTACTTACATTTATTCCATAATCACAGGTCAATGCAAACATTATCCTGAATAAATATTCATTTACAGCAAGTCTTGTATGTTCTGCATGGACTTTTCTTGCATTACTGTAATTCAAGGACAAGAATTTTCCCAGCTACCTTGTAATGATTGGAGGCTCTTGCATGCGGTTTTACAGCAATGACTGGATTGGGAGATATTTCCTATTCTGAAATATTAGCGTTTCAGTTGTAGCATTTCTAGTCATTTTCTGCCGTTTCTTATCTCGGTTATTGGTTTCTTAACACTGGCTATAGTAATGCTATTGAAACCAATGGTCAAGTAGATAAGGCAGGTGTTTTTTAATGTTATTGTGTGCATTAGCTCGCCTTAACGCAGGTAATAATGCTGCTACATCTGTACTGCAAGAGGATAAAAGCATAGTGCTTCATACTTACATGTCTCTCCCCTAAACAGTAGTCTTTTTCACCTTTAACCATTTTGAGTTACAGGTGTGTTTTTAGTATGTTCATGTTTCATGGTATAATGAACATGGTATAATTCTATAACATGGTGATAGAAAGGACCTATAAGATTAGTTTCAAAGTAAAGTAAAGCATACAATAGTATAGGCATCAAAAGAAAAAAAACCCTCCATAATGCAGTATTTATTAAAAAACGAAATGAAAATATAAAAGATGCACTCACAAACAAAGCGCTTCCAGTCCCGAGCTCCCCAATGGACCAAGCTTGATGCAAGCAGTGGTCCAAAAGATCTTTGTGTTCACTTCCACAGTGTCACCGACATGCGCCCAATATCAATGTTCCAACCGCTATGCGTCACTCTTTCTGTGATCAATTCCAGCCTCAGCAAGCTCTCGAGTGGTCGTATATAATTGCAGCACACCAATGAATAAGAGAATACACCTACATGCAGAACTGGCTTGCAAAATCACGGGATCCGGTAGAGAGTGTGTGTGCGGCCTTCTCCCTACCTGTGAGGCGGTTGTGGTAACGGCACTGGAGGGAGCCTACCTGGGGGGTCCTGACACAGACGTTGGACCCCACCGGAAGTCAGGCCTGGCTTCCATGATCGCCGCCTGGGTGAGCTCCCTCAGTCCACAGATGGGGTCTCGGGGGAGAGAGCGGGGCCTATGTAAGTGCAGGGCCTGGTGCAGTCGCACCGATGGGACCGCTACCAAGCCGGCCCGGCTTACGTGTTTTAGAACAATGTTACTTCCTCAGGAGTTATCAAGGGAATTATCTGAAAACAGACTTTATTGAGCATTTTCTACGTAGGAGGGCTCATTAAAAGTCTTGCTTTTACCTTATAAAATGCTGTATTGTTGGTTATAGACCCATGTTGAGTGAGTATATGAAAGTATATCTGTTAAAAAATAAATAAAACATACAAAAACAGCAGAAAATATTGACCTTGGGCTACATTTCTCCTATATTCTTCACGCTGACTCATTTATACGTATGACTTTAAGTAATTTATAAGATATTTGATAGAATTCTACTGTGGAAAATAATAATTTATTTTAGTTTAGCAATAGTATTTAGAGAAACATACAACTTTGTTCTTGTAGTGAACCATATCTATTTGTTCATCATATAAACATAGTAATACTAGTAGATTATGGGCCATATTTACTAACTCAACTAAGGTGTAAAACCCGTTTTGGTCCATATTACAATATGAGACACAGATACTAACTGGCATTGCATTCCACACCTTGATAACTGCGGACATCCTGGCACAATCTCTTACAATATATTATCCTTAACGTTGGAGTATCTCTCTGGAGGTCATTTATACATTGATACTCAGTTACAGCACAAAGTAGCTGTTAGTTGTCAAATGAGATTGCACCGGTGTCACTTTTGAAAACATTGTACACTCGAGCTACGTGTCTATCCGACTATGCCCAAATTATCCCATTAACTGATTCAGGAAGAGGATGAATCACCTTACTGGAAAAGTCTATGTTTAGATTGATTACTTTGAGGCATGTTTAGAACGTTTGGTCATTTTTATAAATCCAGACTTCATACCTGATAGTCATTGTTTTTATCTTCTAATGGTCGGTTGCTAAGTGAAAGGTCTCTGAGTTTCTGAATAATTTATTGGTTGTCATGGTGTTCATTGATGGGGAAAGAAGCAGGGATTAGCTATTTAACTCACTTTTTACGGTTGGCTTTATAGTTACTATAGTGATAACGTTCAATGTTTGTACATCTAATTGGTTTTATTTGCATAGGAAAATGATTTATTTAAAATCTTTGGATGCTGGGGACATGTACAGAAGGTATTTCGGCTGAAACGAAAGAAACAGATTAAAATAAATAAACTTTGAAATATTCATATGATAGTGTAACTTTGATGGAAAATGCTAATCAGATGTTAGTTAAAGTTCTGAATGTACTTATGTTAAAAAGCTGAATGTCAAAGATAAAGTATAATTTATGGTAAGATACTTATATGGTGTTTGTAAATGCTCTGCATTGGGTTTGTCACTAGGGGTGATATTTATCAAAGTCTTCCAGAAAGAAAGAAACTGGTACAAAAAAACCCAGTAGAAGATCCAACTGTTTTCACTGGGGCTGAACTCCTGATGTGCGGACCATTGACGAACATTCCAGAGAATGAAACGTCTCTACGGCCAAGAGACACAAAGCTCCGTTATTGACTGAATGAGGAGTTATCTTAAGTGAATGCATCTTTAAGTGCTAACAGGTATCTTCAAAGTTCTCCTAACGCCGTTCTGTTTCCAGCCATACCGGGCCCTAGCTTTAGCTCTATCGAACGTTGGTATTAATGATGTGCAAAAGAGTGGTCTCCTTCCCTGTAACCACGCCTAGTCACAGAGCTCCGTTATACTGTAGTCAATGCAGGGATTTAGCGATGTACTACGTAGGTCATACCTAAAGGTGGCCTTAGCTTCTTCCAGAGTCTCTCATTCTCGATGTTGATAACATGATGTTATGAGCTATGAGAGCAGATTGCTAGGTTACATTGGACTACATTACTGATGATGCATGGAAACGCCTTCACCTCTCTCCCGGGCTCAGCTCTGAGTTTTCATTTATTGATGGTGACTGAGTGCTGATCCGCGAAATCAGGTAGTCATAAATTCAAAGAAAAAAAACCTCTGCTTACTGTATGAGGCACCTTACGTCATTCCCAGTTAGTTGTGTTATCAAAGCTGTCCAACATTGCTTACACTTCTAGACGACATGTCATTTCCAGTTTGGTTAAACATAACATTTAGGCCGTTGCAATAAATACAATCATTTCACAGAAAACACCAAGGGCCGTTATTAATGAAATGCCTTATGTGCTCACACATCTAGACAATTATACTCCAAATGTAATAATCTATAAAAGCACACAAAAAAAATGCAGAAAATGGAAAGTAATTGATGTAACGTAAGTGAGATGCAGTGCTTAGGAGTCCCTATTTTTGTAATTACACACAAAAACATGACTTCATTTTTACAATAAAATATTGTAAACATTGATTTTGATATGTACAGTATGAATCGTTTTTTTTAATTAAGATACAAAAGACTGGTATTGGACCTAGGATGAACATTTACTCGCTGCTTTCTTAAAGTGGCTATACCTCTTGGGGCTGTTATTATTATTATTATTATTATTTTTACTAGGTTTAAAGCAGGAGCGGAGTTGATTTCAGCTCCAGGCCCCTCCCTTGTACTTCCATGGGAAAGAATCTGCAGGTAGCAGCCCCAGCTGGGCACAGAAAATGTCTGTTTAAAGGTCCCATGTCCTGTGGGCCAATAGGAGGTCGCAACGTCATCCCTTACAGCTTCCTATTGGCCCGCGTGTCATGGCTCCTTTAAACAGAAGTGAGATATCGACATCACCTTCTAACAGGACTTCCGATTTCCTCAGAAGTGAAAAGCGTTAAGTGACTTCTGCTGCTGTGCAGGGCGCTGACTGCGCTGCTGCCGAGTTCTCTGCTGAACCGGTGAATTATCCTGGTACTCCAACCCAGGAAGTGCAGGAGCCAGCCATTGGGGGTAGAAGGAGACACAGTGTAGCTGTGGAGAGGAACGGTGTGCACACCAAGCATCACAGCTGATGCCACCCTGTTTCTTACATCTGGAGATACTACTTTGCCACTGTATTGGATATGCTTAAAAGAACTAGGAGTATGTGAGTACACACTCTATAGGATACTCAGAATTTGATTTACACATTTGATGGACATATTGCACTATTTTTGTGTTTTCTATTTTTTTTTTTTATATATATATATTAGCGTTCCCATCCCAATGTTGAAAGCCTTCAAACTTGCATTTATCCTCCGGTTTGTGCAGCAGATGATAGATCTCAGAGGCTTTGTATTTTTGTGTTGTAGGGTTCATCTGTCTGTTTCAATTAACTTGAGGTACAGTATACTGCGTACGAGCACGCTTGAATAAGGTTATTTCTACCATTCCAAAAAACAATTAGAAAAAGCTATACTGTAGGATGTATAACATCTCTCTAAGAAAGTGCCCTGTTCCATTTGCTACCAAATTGTGAATGTGAAATCTAGGTTATGTTTACTGGTTCCAAGGCATAACCAATCTAAGTAATCGTGTACCGCAGCCGTGGCCAACTCCAGTCCTCAAGGGCTACCAACGGGTCAGGTTTTCAGGATATCTCTGCTTCAGCACAGGTGGCTCAATCAGTGGCTCAGTCATAATGACGAAAGACCCTGATACATTAAAAACTAAGATGTCATTCCTGTGTATCTATGTAGCTTTATCCTTAATATATTTAAGCAGCGATTGAAATTACTCAAAAATTATTGGTACTAAGCCCGATATTTGGTATGTGTTTTAGAAATAGCTATTTATTGTGTTTTATTAAGAACAAAAAAACAAAACAATTATTCTTTAAAAAGAAAGTGGAACTGTTAAGGGGTTATTCATTAAACTGCATTAGTGCCAATCATGGCACTATTGCACGGAAAATCACTTTGGTAGGGAGTCATCACAGCGCAATGCAAGGTATCACGCCTGATCTGGCGATAACTGCTTTGACTTGTATGGCAATCACACTGCATCGCACTGTGATGACTCCTGGCCATTGACTTTAATGGTTTTTTTTGTGCCATAGGGACCTAGTCAGATACATTATTTCTTAGACAGGGAACCCAGGCGATGATTCCTATTTTGCTCTGACTATTTTAAAGTTCGGGACACATCCCTGAAATTATTCAGGAAGACATACTTGCCACCAAACATGGATGATCTGGTTTTACAAGCAATCCTGGTCCAACACTAGACAAATTAGCTTTCGTATGTGATCTGGTCAGAAAAAGTTCAGGACCCTTCATTATATACCATTATAAACCCATGAGATTAATGTTATCCTGCAGTACAAAAACCCATGTTTGTGTTGCTCTAGCATCTAGACACAGAGCTATTGATTCTTTGGCTTATATGGTTCTCTCAGCCCATGAGGTACAGTATAATCCAAATTTGGCTGATGAGACAGTAGATTATAGACAAAAAGTTATATCTTTCCAGTAGAGATCAAGGGAATACCACGGAGGGTCAAATCAGGTGCCAGACTCATGTTGTGGTTGTGTGAGGCCCAATGGGTTCAAGCAAAATTGTCCAGCATGTAACACAGCCTTCCAACCTGAACATGGAGAACCATACAGAAATCAGGAGCCATCTGGAACACTTGTCTACCAGCTCAGCGCAGGTTGGAGGCAGTAACATCTGCAAGTACTGTAGACCTATGGGGAATGTTCTGAATGTTCAATCTCAGTGTGTTCCACCAACCCTGTTTACATATTCAGTTGCATATGGGGAATGTAACCCCTCATTTTATCCTTAGACTGATGCCTATCTGCTAAGGTAGGGACCCAAGTCCTAATCCACTATATTGATCCATACTATAGCTCTTACCAAGCATGTGAACATCTGACAATAAAAGGTCAGACAATGAAAACACAATGTAAATAACACAGGAGTATTTATAGCATAACTCTTGGATCCGTGATTTGATCCATGATCTGGTCACCCACCATCCGCTGGGTTCCTTGATCTTTGATCACCTCGAATCACCCGAGATCCCCCTGGGTCGCCGTGGCTCTGCCCCCCATGCTCTGCGAATAATTCTTAAAGTCTCCTTCTGTAACCCCTCCTCTCCAAAGTCCAATGTCATTGGCTAAGGCAATGCCCATCAACAAGTCAAATCCTTTAACACACCATGGAGAGGAGCCAGGCAGCGGGCACTGGGAATCTCAGCTGCATACACTCACATGAGGGTTACAGGAAGATTCCATGAGCCCACAAGGGATCTCTACATCTGATGGGGAAACACTTCTACCATGTGCCCTTATGAAACAACTACCTTTGTGTTTACATAGCATAGGATACAGTCTGCATGAGGCAGTGCTAGTGCCTAACCTAGAAGCTCCTATGTTTCTGGGGGGAGACTTCCTGTATAAATACAAGATTTCCAGTAAATATTTGCGATAGCTCAAACTTGACCAAAAAAGTTTAAATAAGTGAAAAAGACGGTGTAACGGGACATGTGACTTCACGTTATATGACCCCAGTTGTCTTCAAAAAGGTGCGTCACAGCATTCTTCATGAAAACAAAACAGCAAATGTTGCCAGGTTTGTGATTTTTTTTGGTGAAAAATGTGCACATCTTTATATATAAGTAAAGAACAAAACTAGAGGCCACTACATCATCTTTTCTGATGAAAGAATAATATTTTAAAAAACAAACAGTTTTTAATTTTTTTTAGTTCATGTAATTTTGAGAGTTATTCCAGTTATTAGCAAGATCTGCTCGTCTAAGAAATTCTTAACAGGGAAAGACATACAGACTGACAGATACACCCACAAATGCACAGATACAGGGGGAAAAACACACACACTGTATATGCAGACACACGCCAATTTTGCTTGAGTTTTTATAATTAAATGTGGACATCTGGTTCAGAATGATGGAGGGTTTCACAAATTCTAACCTGTGATGAACGAGAAGTATCACACTGATAATAAAGTATCACGCTGATAATAAAGTATCACGCTGATGATAAAGTAGCTATGGACAGGGGCATATTAATGCCCAGTTGTGTCATTCATTTTACTTAAAGCTCTGTGTCTCTGTAAATTCAGTGTTACATCAGCTTCTCATAGGCAAATGTCCCTGAATTTACTTAGTAAAATCTGATAACCTCGCCTGCCTGACTCAAGGCACAACCTTTTATCTATAGGCTTCCAAAATCATTCTGACAACATTATCCCTTTAGCACTGACTGAGAAACCTTCCTACCCTCTGGTGTATCTGTTGGGTCTCTGGGTTGTCACAAATACTAATAATTCACTTTCCAAGCCTTTGGTTCAAATGTTAACATCTGGAATGCAAGGAATGTTCTTCTATGGCAGAACTAGGACATATTATTTCGACTCTGTTTCTGTTTATAATTACAGATTCATGAGCTGTGTGATTTGGTAGATGTTGCCAACTAGCTACTGTATCAACTAAATTCAGTGTTCAGATCAATGAACTTTAATGGACCATTCTTTGGCCAGTGTAGGCTAGTCACTCAGCAGGGACATCATGAAACAAGGTCAGTATTAAACAGAATACTACATTGCTGTGCAGATACATGCTCTTATTTCAAGACAAAGAGTTTAACATACACACACAGTATTTTATGTAGAACACTCCCATTAGCTTAGACAGCTGTCATGGTTAGGTTGAAATTGTTATCCTACTTAACTATCAAAACGGATTTTTGCATCGTTTCACTTATCACACACATGATATGGCAGTTGAAACAGCATTAATTCACTATTTTAAATATTACTAATAATCGTAAAATATATATATATATATTATTTTATACTTTTAGATTGATATGAATGAAGTTCCTTTTGAATGTTTTGCGTCATCTTTTCCCCTCTATTCATATCAACATAAGTAAAACTCACAGCTCATTTGTTGTGTTGTCAGTGTTGTTATTGTTTAACTCAAATTAAGCAGTAGTGAAAAAAACAAGCAGTTTCTGCCCAAGTACAATAAGATGTCTCCCGCCATAGTTATTTACTGTACGTATTGCTGCTGTTCCATAATACATCGTTTGATGTCAGAAGATACCTTATTCACTTGAATGGGGCCACAAGGTGTTTTTTTTGTGGTGTGAAAAATTGCTACCCTATGATATTTCCCTTCCAATTTTTTCCAAACTCGGCTGTCTGTGAAAATGTACTACCTACCATGTACCATGTAGTAGCAATTTACAAGAGGCGGAGCTGTCAGAAAATGCTACCGGTGAGGATGTCATACCTGGCCAAGTATCTCCCTGGACCTCACGTCCCCAGTTGATCCAGGGTGCCAAAAGAACATAGGGCTCAATGATCTCCCCCAAAAATATACAAAATAATACAAACTTTATTTTAGGTCTTCCACCTGGAATAACAGGGGATTTTCACAACGCAACACCATTTGTAATTTGTAATAAAGTTGTATGCCAAAAAGTAAAACGTCAAATACATCATTGTGTTTCTTACCTTGAGGGAGCTATTGGAAAATAATATTTTTCGGGTCACCGGTGTGGACCCTTCATTGAGTCAGAAAAACACAAGCACCCCTCATGGTAGTGTGAAATTGACCCATGTAGAAACAAGATGCCTGCGTTCCACAAGTGAGCAGCGTTTTTGTGGCGTCATTTCAGAGGTGCCAGCAAAGCACAGACAAAGAGACAATGCGTCTAAAGGGTCAAGAAAGTTTAGATGCTCATGTATATTAAGAAATACGCATCTCGAGTCTCCCAGGAGGGGATATCAATGTCTGTCAATATTGAAAACAAGAGGAGCGCAAAATTACCATTATACATTTTACCAGCAAGGTTAACAAAAGAAGCATAATGGTACACATTTTGGCATGTAGTCCCCATATTAATGAAGTGGAAATATCAGAAAGTTTAAACCAAACCAGAAAATACAGAAAACAATATTCTTACATATATCTTAAACAAAGCATTTCTGCACATTATTACAGAACAAATGGAAAAAAGCCTCCGTTTAATATCAACTCTCAAAGTAAATACAGGCATACCCCGGTTTAAGGACACTCACTTTAAGTACACTCGCGAGTAAGGACATACACTACCGACACACTTTATTGAAGTGTGGTCGGTACCGCAAGCCGGGAAATCTCCCGGCTTGCTAGTGGCCGCCCCTCGGCGTGCCGCGCGTCATAGACGCGCGGTCACGCGTCATCGGGAGCGTGCGCCCCCTGCACGCGTGTCCAGGGGCTCCGGGGGACCCGGCGGACCCGGCAGCGGTAGGGAGAGCGCCCCGATCGGAGGGCGCTCTTCCGCTGCTTCGGCGCGCGCCCGTCACACTCGGGCGCGCGCCAGGCTACTGCTGCGGCACAGAACGGGCAAATGCTCGAATAAACTGTGCCGCAGCAGTATCGCCCAATAGGCAAACGGCATCTCACGCATGCGCCTGTCAGCACGTCCTGAACAGCAATACCAGCTCCCTACCTGTACCGAAGCCGTGCGCAAGCGGGGAGACTATAGAGCCTGTTACAAATGCATTATTTACATCAGTTATGCACGTATATGACGATTACAGTACAGTACATGCATCGATAAGTGGGAAATGGTAGTGCTTCACTTGAAGTACATTTTCACTTTACATACATGCTCCGGTCCCATTGTGTATGTTAATGTGGGGTATGCCTGTAATCCCACAGAAGGACTATATTATGAGTAGCCAGGCTTTGCATTATTAGTAAATGTCTAACAGTGTAGAATGCATGAAATCCTGCGGGACGGTGATTCCCTGCAGGGGTTCGCAGATACCAGGCACGCGCGAGCCATAGAAAGGTTAGAATCCCTATACTAAGAATTTGTTTCAAATGTGTTTGTTTGTTTCAAAATTCAGTATTTCGTATGTACAAAACTTTTGTCTAATTTTCAATACTGCAATTATTTTCAAAGCAAATTTAACAGAAACGTAAAAAAAAATAATGGTAATAATGCCAAATATCTATGCGTTTTTTATACATTTTTTGGTAAATCAAAAATGAAACAGTTTCAATTGAAATTGCAAAAAAAAAGCTATTTTAATTCCAGCATACATGTAAGTTTTACGTCATTTTGAAAAATACAATTTTATTTTACGGTTTAGTATTGTTTATATTTTAAATTACATATGGGGGGCACCGTAATGTTTTCAGGGATTAGGGCCTCTAAAGGTCTTGATCCGGCCATGGCTGTCGATTATACTGTAGTAGGAGCTTCCAAAGCCACTCCCCATAATGCTTTGCATCCACAGTGGAAAGGCATTGTGGTGCGCGATTTTGAAAGCTCCCGCAGTAATTGACAGCTGCTGTGTACCACCCATGCTGTCTGCACACGCTGAGATGCAGTTTGGGGCATTAGTATGCATGTGTTCCCCCTATGAGCTCAGGACCCTATACTGCCGGTGATCGGTCAGACAGTTTTGTAAGCCATAGTCGGATGAGCAGAGAATAAGATTTATTAAAATGGGGTGTTGCCAAGGTAACCACCAACCAATCTTAACACGTTTCGTAGCTAGAAGAAACAGAATAGCCACCAAAGCATTAAGATTGGGTTGGTGGTTAGCTTGAGGACGTCCCTGTCATCACTCCCAAAAAACGAGTGACATCACATACCCGGAAGGACCCGTGGGGAATCGGATAGCGAGGCACGGACCTTCATTTGGAAGACGGTGGCCAACCCACAAGGGAGACTTGAGATAAATGTATGCATGTATTTTACATTTTTAGAATAACATGTGAAAAAGTAATGTTGAGTTAATTACTTGTTTGCGTGCTCATTTGCATACACTGTTAAAAAGATTGCAGTGATGGCTGCGGTTAAAAGCCTCTTATTACTGATTTACTGCTGGGAATATGCCTTTAAACCACTAATGGATACATTCTGCTTGCAAGCAAACATAGTAACTGCATATTCTAGGATGCAGTCCGATTTCTGAGTCCTACACAAAATAATTCCGGTGATGCTGAGAAGGATGCAAAACCCAGAGCATTGAGTTCTAAAAGGCAAAATTATTCTGTAGGAATGACATAGACTTGTTGAGTAAAATTGTCCCTTTAAACTGTAGTTTATCTTGTTTTAGTATATAAATAATGCATTAAATTCACCTTTGGGCCTACATTTTTATTATGTTATAAATGTTTAATAATCAGTTATTGCATGCGGCTACTGTATAAATGAAATATTCTCATTTTAGAGAAGCACTGTCTGATGATAATTTGTGTTATTTATGTGTATCTGGTGGGTTGTGGACACACTTTTTATACTGTAGATATCTGTGTTGGTTTATGGTCTATGTCAAAGCTGTTTTATGTATCCAATTAGTTTAATTGATTTCAATCAAATTCAGAACTTTATAGAGATATAAAGATTCCATCAATAGATTAAAAAAGTGAGAATAAAATGTGAAAAAATAAAATCTAAATCCAATAAACGTCAGGGAAACATAGACATAGGGGCACATTCGCTAAACTTCGATCAGTGCCTTAATGATTTTGCATGTGTAGCTATTCACAAGGCTTCGATAACATGGCAAGATCTCTTGAAAATTGCTTTTTAACGAGCGTTAGAACTCTGGCTATTACAAGCCGTGCAGTAGCTGAAAATATACCAAAACTCGCATTTTTTTGCCAGTAACTGCTATTCACAAAGCTCCGAGATGTACATCGCTGGTAACTACTTGCATTCTTTTCTCGGAATCGCGATTTGCATCTGACGGAGTTTCATTTCGTTTTACTGCATAGGATTGATGCCGGGGATCTCCGGTGCTGACCCGCATTCATTTCAACTCCGGAGACCCCCGAATTCAATCTTATAGGTAAAATAAAATTACAGCCAGCTTCACTACCTTAGTGCAGTGATTTTCAACCGGGGTTTCCGCGAGCACCCCTCAGGGGTTCCGCGGCCGCAAAGGGGGGAGATCTGGGACAACTCTCCTAGCTGTCCCATGCCCGGCGGCGTAGCGGTACCCCACATGCTGTAGAAGTAACCCGGCGGCTCTGGTCGGCGCTGGAAGTCGCGTCAACTTCCGGCTGACAGAAGGGAGAGGAAGGATTAGGTAAGAGTGTGCTGTCAGCGCCGGAAGCTCCCTTAAAGTAAGTAATAGTGTGGTTGTGTAAGTGAGAGGGGGAGAGTGTGTGTGTGTGTGTGTGTATGTGTGTGCGTGTGTGTAAGTGAGAGGGGGAGAGAGTGTGTGTGTGTGTAAGTGAGAGGGGGAGAGTGTGTGTGTGTGTGTGTATGTGTGTGCGTGTGTGTAAGTGAGAGGGGGAGAGTGTGTGTGTGTGTGTGTGTAAGTGAGAGGGGGAGTGTGTGTGAGTGAGAAGGGGGGTGTATGTGTGTGTGTGTGTGTGTGTGTATGTGTGTGTGTGTAAGTGTGTAAGTATGTAAGTGAGAGGGGGAGAGTGTGTGTGTATGTGAGAGGGGGAGAGAGTGTGTGTGTGTGGGAGTAAGTGAGAGTGGGAGAGTGTGTGTGAGAGGGGGAGAGTGTGTGTGTGAGAGGGGGAGAGTGTGTGTGTGTAAGTGAGAGGGGGAGTGTGTGTGTGTGTGTGTGTGTGTGTGTGTGTGTGTGTGTTTGTGTGTGTGTGTGTGTGTGTGTGTGTGTGTGTGTAAGTATGTAAGTGAGAGGGGGAGAGTGTGTGTGTGTGTGTGTGAGAGGGGGGGAGAGTGTGTGTGTGTGGGAGTAATTGAGAGGGGGAGAGAGTGTGTGTGTGTGTGTAAGTGAGAGGGGGAGAGGGAGCATAAAAGGGAAGAGTGAGAGACGGGGGCAAGGGTTGGGGTTTCCTAGAATTTCACAATCGAATTCTGGTGTTCCCTAACCAAAAGAAGGTTGAAAAACACTGCCTTAGTGGCTAACGCTAAGTTAATGAAGGGGTAAAAGGAGTTAACCCCTTCATTACCTTAGCACAGGGGTGCTCAAACTATTCACGCTGCGCCCCCCTGCCTGCTCGCAACCCCCCTACCTTCCTTTCCGGTGTGCGGGGGTCATGTGACGTCACGCCATGATCATGCGGCCTCATTTAACGCCATGTTGCCATGGCGACGCGTCGCTGAAGACAAGGCTGGCAGCAGGTAAGTGAGTTACAGGGGCCTCACGCCTCCCCCGGCATTTAATTTAAATGCTGTGGGGAAGAGGGCGGGGCCCCTGTAACCACCCGTGCGCCCCCCCCCCCCCCAGCAAAATTTCCCGCCCCCCCCAGTTTGCGCACCGCTGCCTTAGCAGTTACATCTGCTAAGGTAGTGAAGTGGTTAACCCCTCCTGCAAGGCCTGAACACACACCCTGGGGGACTTATCCCCTTCAACCACCCCCTCTAACACCAACACCACACAGGAATGGGTAAAAGTGTTATTAGCCAAAGATGGCTTATAGCGATTTGGCCCATTCAAATAACCATTTCAGTGCAATACACTAAAATACAATACTATAATATATACATTACTATAAAACAAGATTTAATCCATTGTTTGTTACTGTGGTTATCTATTCCCTCAAGGGTCACTGATAGTCACATTGGCAAGCAATGGCCACCCAAGACACAACCCCCCCTCCCACCCTCCTCTTCTACACCTCCCCCTCCCAACATACACTGTAACGGGCACAATTCCTATTATCCAGATCCGGATAATAGCGCATTTGCCCATTAAAAAAAAAAACATTATCCAGACAGCATAAAGTAAATTAAAGTTGTTCTTAGCCCTGCCAGGATGAAGCCCATCCTCATCTTCCTCCGCGTCCTCTATGTCTTCTGTGGGCAGGAACATTAAAATAAAAAAACTTACTACTGGCCACTAACCCCTTAATCACCATTGCGGTTACTAAACCTCTATGGTCATTAAGGGGTTAACCCACCTCCCCAACCAGGTGGCCTAGCCACCCTCCCCGAGGAAAATACCCCCATGTCCCACCCCCTCTACCCAATGATTGTCACAGTGGTAAACCATGGATTGCCACAATGGCAATGAATGGGCAACCTAAAAATGTAAAAGAAGGACAATACATGACATTTAAATAAAAAACACATTTGCCAGTTAATCCATTGATTGTCACTGTAGTAAACCATGCTCACAATATGGGCAGGGAGTACCACAATGGCAATGAATGGGCAATCTAAAAAAAAAAATCGAAAAAAATTACAATTAAATGTGTTTATCTATGCCCTTAAAGGGGCATAGATAAACAGATTGGCAGTCAATGGGCAACCTAAAAAAAATACACAATTAAATCAAATACAATCAATGTGTTTCTTACCTTTGCCAGGATGAACATTCACACCCTCCTGATCCAACTGCGGCACCAACTCTGTTAATTAACAGCAAACCTCCCCCATTAGTAATGGAGTTTATAAAGAAGAAGCTATTGGGGGTTAGTATGTGTATTGGGTGGGGCTTAGTGTGTATTGGGGAGGGGGTTATTGAGTGTAAGGGGTGAAAGGTGGGGGTGTGGTCAAGAGAGAGGAGGGGGTGGACAATCTAGTCCTGGGCCTCGGGAAAGCTGCCTGTGGCCCTGAGTACCAGCACCTCTTTGTTTATAAAAAAGCACTATATACAGTATATATATCAGGCCAAAGGGCAGTCAGCGTGAAACGTTGCTGCTTTTTTGCTGCTTTTTTTTTGCTGCTTTTTTGATGTTTTGTGCAACAGCAATCCAAGCCATGTGTTTTCATTTTTTGTTATGCAGGATTGAAACAGGGGTTCTCTGGAGCAGAACCCCATTCATTTCCTCTCTGGGACGCCTTGCTTCCAGAGATACTTAGCTCCGTAGTGGTTGTCGGTAGCCGGTCTGGCTCGTATCCAGGGTTCACATTATGGCCGATTTTCAAAGCTCCCGATCCCTGCGTGCCAAGCTGTGACATCACCCAGTGCCATTACTATTGGCCCATGTGATGCAGGAGCTATAAACTGCAGAGAGATACTGGCACCCTCTACGGAGTTAAGTATCTCTGAAAGCAGGGGGTCCCCAGAGCTGCAATGAAAGGGATTCATCTCCGGAGACCCCCTGCTTCAATCTTGTATATGAAAATGAAGGGAAAAAAATGAAGAAAAACAAACCGGCATGGATTGCTCGTATAAGATGTCTGCTTTTTGTTTTTGATAATAAAATAATTTTTTAACAATGGACTGCTGACTTTTTGGATATACATATATATATATATCTATATATATATTGTGACATAGTCCAAAGATATTAGGCAGCTTTCTGCCTGGTTTTAGTGCAAAATTATCCATTCCACAGCTTCACATTTACTCAGGCTGGTGGATGGAAAATCCAGACCACAGTTTACAATGTGTCTAGTTCTCCCTCATCTGCTCTCCTAATCACTAGCACAGGTATTTAGAGCAGAGAGGGTTGCTTTTCAGTCTCTCTTCTTAGAGCCTGGAGGGTGGGGGTTTCCCTGCTCCCCTGCATCCAGTTCGGGGAGGACGCCCCCTTCAAGTATCGCAGTATCAGAGGATTTGCCTGGACACTTGGGACCGAGTTCCCACCACGAACAGATAAGACAAACAAACGTTTATTGCTGTATCTAAAAGACTGTATGCTGTATCTAGTGACCCTAAATGAGAGGGCATTGTTTTAAGCTGAAGAACCAGGTTAGTTGGCCCAGCAGCAGTTAGAGAGGCTGATTCTGCTGTGTAGTTACAGTAGATCCCTGAATGGGATAGGATTTCTTTATATGATCTGGTTTTTGTCTCTTGAAGTAACAGTGTGGGAAATATTATACCAGTGATATGAGTAAACCGCTGAAGGTTAATATCTGAGTGCCTCCTGCCTACACATGTTAAAGCTGCAGTCCCTAACTGGGATGAAAATAAAGCAGGCAGAAGCCTGAGTTAAGCAACGTAATGCTTTGTATGATCCTGTTATTTCTATAATTAACCCTAGAAGACTGTGTCGGGAAGATCCCAGACAGACGTCAGTGCTACAAAAGAGGGGCGTTTGTCACAATATATATACTACCTATATATCCTATGCTACCGGCACCCCCTGTGGAGGTACGTATCTCGGGAAGCAGGTGGTCCCCAGAGCTTAAATTAAAGCGGTTCAGCTCCGGTAGCCCCCCTGCTTTAAGTATTTAAAATGAACAAAGTGAAGCAGGATTGCTGCTTTAAAGTATGCCTAGGTGAATAGATATTGTCCAAATATATAACTGCTTTTGATATATTTGGTGTGATGGGCTTTTGTTTAATCACAGATTAACTTAATCTTAAATCATTTTAAACGGTGAAGATCACAGTGCTCAACCCAGCAAACATATCAATAAATAGGTTTTGTAGATGACGATTTGATAACTCAGTTTTTCAGTTGAGTAGTGACATGAATAGACCAGGGTCACGTGACTTACATTCTGTTTTGTATCTCACCGAAATCATTATTTCTGCTGAAATTATAGCAGTTGATTATCACAGTTGGTAGAACTTCCTTTGCACCCTCCTTTCTCAGTGTACCTTGACACACTTTTGAATGATAGAAAACGAAATCATAATAGATATGCGTATTTCTTTAACAAATCCAACAGGTTTTATCATTTGTGTGCAAGTATTTTTTCATCTTTGTTCAACATAGATCATTGTATTTAATTTGATGTAAAATCGCGCACAGAACTCAGCAGAAGACTACATACAGATGGGGCACGACTTACTGTGTCTGGCACCAGGACAAGATGGGGAAGTGGATTCCGGCGCGCAAATAAATCCAAGGACATATAAAAGAAAAATTGAAATAGTGCAATAAGCAAAACATAATTCGAGTGTGTATCAAGTGGTGTGAATACCCCACTCACATTGTCCGTGAAATATTCGGACAGTAAGGTTATCAATATGTTGGTCGTACCATTCGCCGTCTTAGAGTCAGAATTCTGCAACACATACACAATATAAGTTTGGGTTTAGAAACTCATAATGTATCCTTCCATTTTAAAAAGAACCATAACTCAGACCCCTCTGGCCGCTGTTACATGGGGGTAGAGCAAGTTCCTGTCAATTGGAGGAGCGGCAATAGCACCTTAGCACTCTCCCAAAGAGAATCTTTTTGGATTATTTGTCTAAGCACTTTGCAGCCTAAAGGATTAAAATTCGCATTTGACATGAATGCCTTTTTGGTATAGATCCTTTACCCCTTAGCTTGTTCCTCCTTCTTTCTCTTCCATACATTCCCATTGGAGATTATACTGTGTGGTTACGTAGTTGACCTTTAGTAGTTGGACACCACAATATATTATATATGTTTATAGAGCTGTAATATTGTGGGTGTATATACTTAAATAAGGATACACTTGGGTATGTATATATATATATATATATATATATATATATATATATACAGTGTTCGACGATCCTATACATTTACACGCCCGGGGCGAGAGGATTTAACCTCCGGGCGAGTAAATATTTGCCCAAGCAAATTTTTAAATTTTCCCTGTTCGCGCTGCCTGAAAAAAAAAAAACCTCCCCCTACCTGACAGCTGATTGGCGCGCGCTCGCAGGCTTTGTGGGCGCGCGGCCAGGCTCTATATGAGCCCGCCCCCAACTAGCGGCCATTCTTTCTGGCCGGAGATATGTTGCAGAGTAAGTACTCTAATCCTCCGGCCCCTCTGCTCCTTCCCTGCAAGCCAAGGTGTTTCCCCGCTCCCCCCCACCCCGATAGTCGTGCCGTGGGGCGGGTGATGGTAGTGGGGGTGTCCCCCCCTTCTCTCCCCGGTCCCGTGCCACTTCCCGCTTCCCCCGATACTCGCGGGGCGGGTGATGGTAGTGGGGGTGTCCCCCCCTTCTCTCCCCAGTCCCCGTGCCACTTCCCGCTTCCCCCGATACTCGTGCCGTGGGTGATGGTAGTGGGGGTGTCCCCCCTTCTCTCCCCGGCTTCCTGCGCCACTTCCCGCTTCCCCCGATACTCGCGCCGCGGGTGATGGTAGTGGGGGAGTATCCACCCCACCCCATACTGGCACTGCGGGTGATGGTAGTGGGGGTGTCCCCCCCTTCTCTCCCCGGTCCCCGCACCTCTTCCCGCTTCCCCCGATACTCGCGCCGCAGGTGATGGTAGTGGGGGTGTACCCCCCTTCTCTCCCCGATCCCCGCGCCGGGCTGGAGATGGTAGCGGGGGTGTTCCCCCCTTACCTCCTTGGTCTCCGCTTCCCCACGGTCCCGTGGCTGCCGGAGCAGGCCGGGAGATGGGGGGGAGGGGGGAGGCAGTGGTGGTGGTGCTCGGTCCTCTTCTTCCCCCTGTCGTGTGTGTGTATATGGGAGTGTGTGTGTATATGGGAGTGTGTGTGTGTATATGGGAGTGTGTGTGTGTATATGGGAGTGTGTGTGTGTATATGAGAGTGTGTGTGTATATGGGAGTGTGTGTGTGTATATGGGAGTGTGTGTGTATATGGGAGTGTGTGTGTACATGGGAGTGTTTGTGTATATGGGAGTGTGTGTGTGTGTATGGGAGTGTGTGTGTGTATATGGGAGTGTGAGTGTGTGTGTGTGTGTGTGTGTGTGTGTGTGTGTGTGTGTGTGTGTGTGTGTGTGTGAATATGGGAGTGTGTGTGTGTGAATATGGGAGTGTGTGTGTGTGTGTATATGGGAGTGTGAGCGTGTGTGTGTGTGTGTGTGTGTGTGTGTGTGTGTGTGTGTGTGTGTGTGTATGGGAGTGTGAGTGTGTGTGTGTATATGGGAGTGTGAGTGTGTGTGTGTATATGGGTGTGTGAGTGTGTGTGTGTATATGGGTGTGTGTGTGTGTGTGTGTGTGTGAGTGTGTGTGTGTATATGGGAGAGTGTGTGTATATGGGAGAGTGTGTGTGTGTGTGTGTGTGTGTGTGTGTGTGTGTGTGTGTGTGTATGGGAGAGTGTGTGTGTGTGTATGGGAGAGTGTGTGTGTGTATATGGGAGAGTGTGTGTGTGTGTATATGGGAGAGTGTGTGTGTGTATATGGGAGTGTGAGTGTGAGTGTGTGTGTGTATATGGGTGTGTGTGTGTGTGTGTGTGTGTGTGTGTGTGTGTATATGGGAGTGTGTGTGTGTATATGGGAGAGTGTGTGTGTGTGTGTATGGGAGAGTGTGTGTATGGGAGAGTGTGTGTGTGTATATGGGAGAGTGTGTGTGCATGGGAGAGTGTGTGTCTGCATGGGAGAGTGTATGTGTGTATATGGGAGTGTGTGTGTGTGTGTATATGGGAGTGTGTGTGTGTGTATATGGGAGTGTGTGTGTGTATATGGGAGTGTGTGTGTGTGTGTGTATATGGGGTGTGTGAGTGTGTGTGTGTGTGTATATATGGGAGAGTGTGTGTGTGTATATGGGAGAGTGTGTGTGTGTGCATGGGAGTGTGTGTGTGTGTGTGTGTGTGTGTGTGCATGGGAGAGTGTGTGTGTGCATGGGAGAGTGTGTGTGTGCATGGGAGAGTGTGTGTGTGTGTGTGTGTGTGTGTGCATGGGAGAGTGTGTGTGTGCATGGGAGAGTGTGTGTGTGCATGGGAGAGTGTGTGTGTGTGTGCATGGCAGAGAGTGTGTGCATGGGATAGTGTGTGTATGGGAGTGTGTGTAGGATAAACAATTAACCTCCGGGCGAGTAAATATTAGCCCAAGCAGCACACGTGTTTGTTTTTTTAAATTTTCCCTGTTCGCGCTGCCTGAAAAAAAAAAAACTCCCCCTACCTGACAGCTGATTGGCGCGCGCTCGCAGGCTTTGTGGGCGCGCGGCCAGGCTCTATATGAGCCCGCCCCCAACTAGCGGCCATTCTTTCTGGCCAGAGATATGTTGCAGAGTAAGTACTCTAATCCTCCGGCCCCTCTGCTCCTTCCCTGCAAGCCAAGGTGTTTCCCCGCTCCCCCCCACCCCGATAGTCGTGCCGTGGGGCGGGTGATGGTAGTGGGGGTGTCCCCCCTTCTCTCCCCGGCTTCCCGCGCCACTTCCCGCTTCCCCCGATACTCGCGCCGTGGGTGATGGTAGTGGGGAAGTATCCACCCCCCATACTGGCGGCGCGGGTGATGGTAGTGGGGGTGTCCCCCCCTTCTCTCCCCGGTCCCACGCCTCTTCCCGCTTCCCCCGATACTCGCGCCGTGGGTGATGGTAGTGGGGGAGTATCCACCCCCCCATACTGGCGCCGCGGGTGATGGTAGTGGGGGTGTCCCCCCCCTTCTCTCCCCGGTCCCGCGCCTCTTCCCGCTTCCCACGATACTCGCGCCGCAGGTGATGGTAGTGGGGGTGTACCCCCCTTCTCTCCCCGATCCCCGCGCCGGGCTGGAGATGGTAGCGGGGGTGTTCCCCCCTTACCTCCTTGGTCTCTGCTTCCCCACGGTTTCGTGGCTGCCGGAGCAGGCCGGGAGATGGGGGGGAGGGTGGAGGCAGTGGTGGTGGTGCTCGGACCTCTTCTTCCCCCTGTCGTGTGTGTGTGTATATGGGAGTATGTGTGTGTATATGGGAGTGTGTGTGTGTGTGTGTATATGGGAGTGTGTGTGTGTATATGGGAGTGTGTGTGTGTGTGTGTATATGGGAGTGTGTGTGTGTGTATATGGGAGTGTGTGTGTGTATATGGGAGTGTGTGTGTATATGGGAGTGTGTGTGTGTATATGGGAGTGTGTGTGTGTACATGGGAGTGTGTGTGTGTGTATGGGAGTGTGTGTGTGTATATGGGAGTTTGAGTGTGTGTGTGTGTGTGTGTGTGGTGTGTATATGGGAGTGTGAGTGTGTGTGTGTATATGGGAGTGTGAGTGTGAGTGTGTGTGTGTGTGTATATGGGAGTGTGAGTGTGTGTGTGTATATGGGAGTGTGTGTGTGTGTGTATATGGGTGTGTGTGTGTGTGTGTGTGTGTGTGTGTGTGTGTGTGTGTGTGTGTGTGTATGGGAGTGTGTGTGTGTATATGGGAGTGTGTGTGTGTGTGTGTGTATGGGAGAGTGTGTGTGTGTATATGGGAGAGTGTGTGTGTGTGTATATGGGAGAGTGTGTGTGCATGGGAGAGTGTGTGTCTGCATGGGAGAGTGTGTGTGTGTATGTGTGTATATGGGAGTGTGTGTGTGTGTGTGTGTGTGTGTGTGTATATGGGTGTGTGTGTGTGTGTGTGTGTGTGTGTGTGTGTGTGTGTGTGTATATGGGAGTGTGTGTGTGTACTGTATATGGAGAGTGTGTGTGTGTATATGGGAGTGTGTGAGTGTGTGTGTGTGTGTGTGTGTATATATGGGAGAGTGTGTGTGTGTGTATATGGGAGAGAGTGTGTGTGTGCATGGGAGTGTGTGTGTGTGTGCGCGCATGGGAGAGTGTGTGTGTGCGCGCATGGGAGAGTGTGTGTGTGTGTGCATGGGAGAGTGTGTGTGTGTGTGTGTGTGTGTGTGTGTGTGTGTGTGTGTGTGTGTGTGTGTGTGTGTGTGTGTGTGTGCATGGGAGAGTGTGTGTGCATGGGAGAGTGTGTGTGCATGGGAGAGTGTGTGTGCATGGGAGAGTGTGTGTGCATGGGAGAGTGTGTGTGCATGGGAGAGTGTGTGTGCATGGGAGAGAGTGTGTGCATGGGATAGTGTGTGAATGGGAGTGTGTGTAGGATACAAGAAGTGTCACATCACCCCACCCCCCCAATCACCCAATCACCCCAGTCACCCCACCCAATCACCCCAGTCACCCCACCCAATCACCCCAGTCACCCCACCCAATCACCCCGTCACCCCACCCAATCACCCCGTCACCCCACCCAATCATTTGTTATCATTATTTGATTGAACTGATTCAATCCCCCCCCCCCTTCCCTTCATCATTCTGCCATTGAATCTTCACCATACCCTAATGGATGCCCGATGAGGATGCCTGAATGACCATAAGAGTTGGTTACTATACAGTAGATAACCGTACTGTCAGAATATTCCACAGAAAATGGGAGTGGGTTATTCACACCACTTGATTCACACTGCAATTACGTTTTATTGTATTGCACGATTTCTCTTTTTTCTTTTATATGTCCTTGCATTTTTTGAGCTATTTTGAATCCTGTCTGGGAGCAGCACTATCTCCAAGGGATGGATACATACATACATATTCCCCTCATGTTTTTTTTAAAAATTTATATCACATTTAATTAGTATTTCACTATTAGTAGTTCTACTCGCGCTTGATTTTGTTTTGTTTGTAACCAGGACAAGATGCACGACAGTGACCGCTCCTCTGTGCCAGAGGATCATTGCTGTAGGGGTCAGATTCACAAGTATAAACCACCCACAGTGATGTCGCGGTCTCACTGTCTCCGGAGCCATGGGTTTTTGTTTTTTCAGCCACGGCTTCAGCGACAGTAAGTACTGCTTCATCTGTATATAGTGGGTATTTATTACAACAAGCTTATGTAACCCTCCTTGCCAGGTTCTAAAGGACTTTACATTAAGTTGGATATCTATACATGGCTCTAAGTCCCTCAGACCTTTTCAGGGTGCTGGGTTGGTGTAGGCTGGACATAGATATGCGGATGCAATAATGATGGGCGCATGTAACTTGTATAGTACAAACAAGAGCTTTATTCATAGCCGTTCACGATGCTCGCCATAGAACAGACAGATTTCACTTAAGACATTAACTTGTTTCAACAGACGACAGAGAAGCCCAATGCTACATCCAACATGACAGAAATACACAGTAAAATACTTATATATTCTCTTGAAATAGGGTCATTTAGTTTAACCCTTTGGCCAAAGCGTTGTAAACTTGCGAGCCACGACAAGGCAGACACCTGTTTCTTGTATCAAACAATATGGTTACTCTGTGTTTCTTTCCCTGGTAGCTCTCATTCCGACACTGGGGAGGTACTTATGCTTGTTTCCCTTAGTATTGGTTAGAGTGGCAATCTCCTGCATAGCTTAATTAATGCCCTATCTCAGGTGGGCCTTAGTTGAGGGGGGGGGGAAGGGCACGGGGGGACACTATTTTCTGGGATCACTATCCCGTTTCAGTGCACGGCATTCTTAGTCTATACTTGTCGGATCAGGAGTTTACTTAGGATCTTCCAGTGGGGCTGATCCGTTTGTTCTCCGGAGCTTCTACTTTGAGAACTCCCTGCTGAGCACATGCTTACTCCTCTTCCTGGATGAGAACAATCTTGGGCCATTACTATGGGATCTAACTATTTAGGGCAAGTTCCTTAACTGAAAACAATAAATGGTGACAGTACATCCTTAATACACATAACTATACACACAAACCTATTTACAGGACTCACGATGAGGCTTCAGTCTTAACTCTGAGGAACCTGTTTCTAGAACATTGGGTGGAGCTATATATACCCTTCTATCTCCCTGTAGTGATATCACAGGTCACAAGACATACAATGGAATGTCTATCCCTTTCTGCGTAGTTATCCTGCATCACATGATGGGGAGGGGAGTAACCTGAGTGATCCCACACAGTTAACCCATTAAGTCTTTTAACCCCTTATACTAACAAGTATGCCCCAAAGGGGGGATACACTTATATACCATTTCTTTTATTGTCTGAAAAGAAATAATTTGTCAAAAATGTCATGGAGTTTGCTTCTGGTCAGAATTTTGGCGTTTTCTACTCATCTTGATTTGTTAAGAAATAAACCATAACAATCACAATTAACATTGTAAGTACATATGTGGTTTCCCACATACTGTATGCTAGTCTAAGGAACATTGATTTAGATTGATTTTGTTTTACTCAGAAATGCCTGTAATACTCTAAGCCAATATTAATGAGTTCATTTTCCCTTCAATCATTTTTTTAAAATTCTTTATTTATTATCCACATTTTTATAACAGTGATCATACAGCACAGTATAATACACTACAAAACAGTACATTACAGTACAATACGACATACCCCCCCAAAAAACATATTAGAATATACTTATCACACACATATTTGAGAGTTGTTCCATCCTCATAACCTCCCATATTCTCGCCTCCCATGGTGGGTGCATCCAGCCTTTTCCAGTTGGCACCGATAGCACATCATGCTGCATTCAGCATATGTATTAATAGATATTTCCTAATTCTGTGCCCCTTTACCCCTTCCCTGTTTAGCAATAAAATACTCGGATCTTTTGGGATTCTAATCTTGGTAATGTTGAAAATCTTGAAGAAAATGTTGAAGATCCCAAAAGGTGTGTTTAGGCAGAAACACATTTTTGACTGATTGGCTCTGATTATTATTATTATTATTATTATTATTGTTTATTTGTGAAGCACCAACATATTCCACAGTGAGGTACAATGGGGTATAGAGTTATGTACATTACAAGTGAGGACAAATGTGTACGAACAGATACAAAGAGGTAATGAGGGCCCTGCTTGTGAGAGCTTACAGTAAAGGGAATGAGGGACAATGATGAAACAAGAAGGTACGGTGGCTGTTTATTGTAGGATATGGTGCGACTCAGGTTAGAAAATGACCCAGTCTGACAGCTGAAGCCATTATGGATTTTTTGGGGGGAGGAGGGTGAGGTGGGGGGGTTTACATAGGGTGGAGATTGGTTCAGCCACAAAGCTGGTCCCAATGGGGTTGTATGGGGAGGGGAGTTGGATGTTAGGGGTATGGCGAGTAGGCTTCCTTGAAAAGGTGAGTTTTCAGTGAATTTTTAAACATCTGAAAGCTGGGGGAGAGTGGTGGTACAGTACATGGCAGGGAATTATAGAGAGAGGGCAAACCGGAGAAGCCTTGTAGGTGGGAGTGAGAGGAGGTAATACGTTGGGCGGAAAAGCGATATCGAGGGCAGAACATAGGGCGTGTTTATGTATTTGTGGGTGAGGGCTGAGATGTAAAGGGGTGCTGTGTCGTTGAGATCTTTATAAGTGGAGCGATGAGTGAGGTAGATGAGTGTAGCAGCAGCATTTTGGATGGATTGGAGTTGGGAGAGTTGGACAAGGGAAATGCCAACTATGAGAAGGTCGCAGTAATCAAGGACATGATGAGTGAGTGGTTTAGAATTTTAGTTGGATCCTGAGTGAGAAAAGGGCGTATCTTGGCGATATTTCTGAGGTGGAGATGGCAGTACCGTGTGAGGGACTGAATGTGAGGAATGAAGGAGCGATCAGAGACAAAGATGACTCCTAGACAGTGGTCTTGAGGTGTGGAAGAGGTTGTGGTGTTATTGACAGTGAGGTAGAGTGTTGATATAGTGGTGGCAGTGGAAGGGGGAAAGAATATTAATTCGTTTTTTGACATGTTAAGCTTCAGGTAGTGGTGAGATAGAGGGACAGATAAGAGGGAGAGAAGTCAGGGGAGGAGAGATAGATTTGGGTGTCATCGGCATAAAGATGATACTGAAAGCCAAAATATTGTATTAGTTCACCAAGAGAATAGGTGTAGAGTTAGAAGAGCAGAGGGTAAAGGACAGAGCCTTGTGGGGCCCCCAACAGAAAAAGGGAGTGGAGAGGAGGAGACACCAGAGAAGGAAACTCTGAAAGTGCGGTTGGATAGGTAGGATGTGAGCCAGGAGAGGGCTGCGTTCTGGAGGCCAATGGAGTGGAGAATGTTCATGAGAAGGTGGTGATCATTAGTGTCGAAGGCAGCAAAGAGATCAGCTGTAGAAACATGTTAATCAAGAGTATTACAGTACACTTGACACTGATGATTAATCAAAGGAGTTTATACCCTCTGAAAGTGGGAACAAATAATGGACCCAAAAGCAGAATATGATATATTCCATTATGATATGTATGTAGGAGAACTCCTCCCTCACTCCTATTGACACACCCAAGTCTGAAGCAGACACATGATGCAATAAACCAGTGTAAACTGATGTAAAGTAAGTTAATACATGAATACAAGCATCAGTTTAATGTTCAAAAATGCAGTTACTGTTCTTGATATATTGCTTATCTTCCTGCACATTGAAATATATTACATTAGATTTGAAACTAATAAAGTGGTAAAGATGAAAATAATGAGAGGCCACTGACACTTGGGAGATGATATCGAGATTATTTTCTTATCTGCGGTTCGGGCATGTGATAGTAGTAGCATATAGAATATGAGGTTGTAATCATGTATATCTTTATTTATATAGCGCCATCCTGGTACATGGCGCTTCACAGCGCTAATACACGTGACTTAATAATATAACACATAGTGGGAATAAGCGCTTCAGACATGGAAGTAGCAACGGGAAAGGGAGTCCCTGCCCCGAAGAGCTCACAGTCTAAGTATGGAGAATTATCAGAGACAGGAGGAGGTAGTGAATGTCGTTGGACAGATAATGGAGGCACATAGTCACCAACGATATAGACTTACTGTAGCAATGACATAGTCCTCTGCAGTGACAGTGCGAGCAAACTATGTCACTATACATAAAGACACAAATGCAATGAAGTTGCTTTAATGCAAACGGAATTTGCCACGGACCCCACGGCAATGCAGCAGTAATTAAATGAGCCAATTTATTCACTAAATATAGGGTCATTGCAACACACACTTGACATGTAGAAGTTGTCATCCATACTGTATGTTATAAAGTAAATGATTCGGTCAGGATGTTGGACCTGCTATCGACCCAGCTGATGAGCTGTATTTTCAAGTCATATGAGAATGCAGGAAATCCCATCTCACACATCCCACGGTATCTGCCGCATGTCTCGCGCTTTACCTCTCCGCTGTCAAGCGTTCTTTCTGCAAGTGAGAGACTTCCCAGGAGCCACTTATTGTTGCTTAATGAAGTCATTCTAGCTGGAAGACCACACGGAGAAAGACAGGAAGTTGGCAGTCCTGCTTAGCCACATATTACTGAAACACCCATCACTATAAAACATTCTATATCGCTTTTAATGGTTGCTTCATAATTCCAGATACATTTCTTGGCATTGCAAAGAGTTCAATGACACAGAATATACAGCACGATGCTGCTTTGGTTAAAGCAGCAGCACAGGCTGCATTGCGTTTGGCATTTTTTCTTAAATGTATTTTTTTTATTACAGGATTGAAGCAGGGGGTCTCTGGAGCTCAACGGTGTTAATTTCAGCTTCGGAGACCCCCTGCTTCCAGAGATACTTACCTCTGTAGTGGTGTCGGTATCTCTGCAGCCAGGGAACTTGTGTGCCTAACATAATGGCAGCTTCAAATGTCCCGCGTCATGCGGACCAATAGGAAGCCGTGACGTCATCCGGTGTTGCTTCCTATTGGCCAGCATGGCCAGGACATTTAAACTTCACAGAGATACCGGCACTGCTACGGAGGAAAGTATCTCTGGAAGCGGGGGTCACTGAGCTAAAATGAACGGGGTTGTGCTCCGGAAACCCGCTTCTTCAATCCTGTCATTTAATAAACAAAGTAAACACAATGCAACCTGTTCTGCTGGTTTATGCGCTAGT
Source organism: Ascaphus truei (assembly GCF_040206685.1). NCBI lineage: Eukaryota > Metazoa > Chordata > Amphibia > Anura > Ascaphidae > Ascaphus > Ascaphus truei. The sequence goes on from NW_027455325.1 coordinate 32,961, forward strand.
TAGGAGCATATACTGCACCGAACTCAGCAAATAAAGCCCATTTCTCTAATCAGATCTGTTATTAAGCACTGTTTGGGCAATCACAATAGCCGACTTAAACCGTAAAGCATTATTAATAAGAAAGTTACCATGTGATTTTACCATGGCTAGAATGTAAAAGGGAAAGTTAATGCAATTCATACAACAACAATAACAAGAAAGCAATCACTGACCAGGTTTGATATACAGTAATAGGTATCAATGCAAAAAACTAATCACATACAGTATATTTAAGATGGGCTGTAGCTTTAAAACACAGAATTTCCGTGGCCGTGCTTCCTAGGATCACAGTGAATGTATGGCAGTGGCGGTTTTAATGGGTGTAATTTAGTGTAGATGACAAGTATAAGGATTTAAAAATATTTTTTAACCTTTTTAATGTTTCCATAGTAACCAAATGTCTTGGAAGATTTTGACAATCCTTCCCGGAGCTCAGTAAATATGGTATGCTTATGGAGGGCTCAGTGACATATAATCTTCACTAACATGGCTAAGCTTTCTCCACGAGTAAAACCCGGTTAACGTTACATTTCTTTAGTGAATACGGCATTACTATGAACGCGACGTTAACGTTCTGCAGCCTAACCGAGCGTAGTGAATCTGGGCCTGAGAGTCGGTTTTACGGGAAAAAGGTTTCATTGTGGCCTGTTATAAATAGCCCTGTTTAAGGCAATTGAAGGTAGGAAATGGAATGACTACTCTTCAAATAAACGAGACTCACGCCAAATGAACGAGAGGTAACAGGCATGCTATGGAGGAAGGAGCTGGTATGTGAAACATATTGCATTAGTTGTGTTAGAGATTGTCTGGGAAAAGTACCAGAGACAGGGAGACCTATTCTATTAAAGCGGCACTACAGGTCGCAGTTTGTTTCTTTTATTTTTTAAGTTATAGGATTGAAGCCGGAGGTCTACAGAGCTGCTGCGTTCATTTCAGATGCGGGGAACCCCTGCTTCCCGAGATATTTACCTCTGTAGACAGCGAGAGATTTCCAAATCCGCCGTGTGCCGCCGGTGTCGGCCGTCCTGTTCCCCTTCAGAATCCAACGTCATGTCGCGACGTCCCGGTTGCCATGGCAACGAGATGTCGTCTGCCGTCCGAGGCGTCATTTGACGCTCCATTTTGAAGGAGAAGCAGGGCAGCAGAACGGAGGCGGTCGGCACAGTTATATAAATCCCTTCCCATTAGATCCGATAGGCCGAGAACGCGGCAAATGCAAATGGGGGCGGACATTTTTGCCGCCCCTAAATTTTGCCACCTTAGGCCCGGGCCTAATAGGAAATCTGACACTGTCTATAGGCGGTGCCGTTATCGCCTTCATGTTTAAATGCCCCTCATCACACGGGCCAATAGGAAGCCACAAGGGATGACATCACGGCTTCCTATTGGCCCGCACGACGCAGGGCTATTAAAGCCGCCATTATGGCATCACCAACAAGCTCTGTCGCAGCAGCTACATGCATAAATACCGGCACTCCTGCCAGAGGTTGGTATCTCAGGAAGCAGGGGGTCGAAATGAACGCAGCAGCTCCGGAGACCCCGTACTTCAATCCTACAGCTAAAATGAATAAATACAAATGCTGCAAACTGGAGTCCCGCTTTGAAAGGTAGCGCTTAGACTTAGACACAAAGCCAATAATTAAATTAATTACTGTCTAAACTAATGGATCGTCGGATGAGCTTCGAGCCACAACGAGAGGTGATTTACAAGCCGTCTAAAAATATTTACAACTGTGTGGTTAAGAGAGAAAAGTAATTCTACACGAAGACATTTTGGATTCTCCATTACATCATAAACATATTAATAATAATAATATTGAAATTGATGACAGGATCACAAGGCGACAAGTTTCATAATGACTGTAAAGCCTTAGACCCCATTTGCTTTTTGGCCTTTTCTATAATCTTGTGTTTATATATTCCAAGCAGCTTTGAATCCATTTTATAGGAACAACCTCAATTTAATTATTATTATTTTTAATCACGTATTGTACATACAGTAGTGCTCTTCAGCATCATCTATTTTCTGACATTAAAGGTCTGTAAAGCCTGAAATGAAATATTGTTGTAACGCAGTAATTGTTATTGTTGCTTAATGTATTTCTTTTTTTAAACAAAGCTGCGACTTATTGCATATTCTTAAAAAAAAAAAAAAAACGTACAACGATACAAATGGCGGGGATGGCCAACTCCAGTCCTCAAGGGCCACCAACAGGCCAGGTTTTATGGATATCCCTGCTTCAGCACAGGTGGCTCAATCAGTGGCTTAGTCTTCAACTGGGCCACCTGTGCTGAAGCAGGGGTATCCATAAAACCTGGCCTGTTGGTGGCCCTTGAGAACCGAGTTTAAGACACCTGCTTCACCTACATTACAGCACAAAAAACAATACATACAAGTGACAAAGAAAACCAAACCACTCTTTATTCGCTCTTGTACAGTATACAGTATACATACCTGTTGACATTCATGATTGGCCAGGAAACCACTTTGGGCAAGATTCACTGAGGTCCGTTAACTTTGTGCTAATAACGGGCCGTTATCAACATCTGTAACACAGTGTTGTCCCTGAGATTAACACACACCCGCAAAGCTAATTATATACGCAAACATCCCAGTGACTGTATATCTCACTAGCCCAGGCTTAAAGCCATGTTAGCACGCATGGCGTTAGCTTCCAATAGCATGACTCCCATTCAGTATGTCCTACCCAAAGGTGGCTTTACTCCCATCTAGACCCGGAAAAATAGATTTTTGCTAAAGAGGGGAGAGGGAAGATACTTGGGAAATATGCTCAGTTAAATCATTTAAATACACTTTGCATATTCAAAGTAACATATTTTCCAGGCATCTCAGGTGAGTTCCTATTTATGCACAGCTATCTCTCCACATATTGTATAAAGGTATGTTATATAAGGAGGTATATGTGTACCGTGTTAGCCGAGCTTTAATAATCAAAAATGAATAGACAATACCGTTCTGTGGCTAACGAAATGCTTTTATTTGTATCTCGAAAGATTGCACAAATAAAAGCATTTCGTTAGTCACAGAACAGTATCGTCTATTCATTATATATATAATAATCTATCTCCAAAGAAGGAGAGTACAGTCTCCACAGTGTGATTCTGTACATAAAAACAATTTATTGGCTCCAAAGTAATCCAACTGCTCACAAGTGTAGCTGGTACATAAGCGTAGAACAGAATAGGATCATTCCTCGGGTATCAGGTGAGGTTAATGTCAGGAACACTGCTTCCTACCTGGGCTGATGACGCGTATCCGCTTCCGGTGGTGGGCCCACCTTCATCAGGGGAAGTCGAAACCGTGCCAACGAAACGCGTAGGGTGTTTGGACATTCCTAAGCGTAATTACACTTTTGTTACTGGGGAAACCATGGAGCCTAGGAACTTTGAGCCGTGCACTCTGTTCCAGAGGAAGAGCTTTGTGGGCCCACCACCGGAAGGGGATATGCGTCATCAGCCCAGGTAGGAAGCAGTCTTCCTGACACTGACCTCACCTGATACCTGAGGAATGGTCCTATTCTGTTCTATGCTTATGTACCAGCTACACTTGTGAGCAGTTAGATTACTTTGGTGCCAATAAATTGTTTTTATTTACAGAATCACGCTGTGGAGCCTGTGCTCTCCTTCTTTGTTTTATAGATTGCGTGGTGGATTTGGTGTGAACCTGCGAAGAGCAGCCCGGAGTTCCTAGCTTTTTACTTTTTACTTTGATTCCAGTATTTCCTTTTTTACTTTTTTGTCCTCTTTTTGGACTGTTTTGGTGTTTTTTTTTCTTTTGGTGCACGTTTTTTCCCTTCATTTCCTTTCGCCCCACCTTGCCTACCTTCCTTTTGTATCAATGTCCTTTGTTTGTTTGTTCATTTTGTCTTTTTGTCTCATTGTCTGTTTGTTTCCTGGCCATTTATTGTGGATCTGGTGGTGCCTGTTTCCATTCACCACATCCACTGCATAGGTTTAGGTTTATTTTTGTTAGTGATTTCATCTTCTACAGTATATTCATATATACTTATTTTGATTGTTATTCATTGTTTTCTAATATTTTGGATACTTTATTTTTGTTATTTGGGCGCAGTGATCTGTCTCTGTCTGTCTGTCTGTCTGTCTGTCTCTCTCTCTCTCGCTCTCTCTCTCTCTCTCATATATATATATATATATATATATATATATATATATATATATATATATATATATATATAATGGAGTATATTGTCTCCATCTCTCTCTTTACTACATAAAATTCTTACCTAAACTGGCAATTGTTTGGTGTTCCTGTTATAAATCTGCAAAAATCCTTATTGTGTGCCTAGCGAAGTGGCCGCCTTCTAACTTTGTGCTGCAGTCTGTGAAATGCTGAAGCTAATAAGTAACATTATATTATATTACTAAGTGTAACACACTATTGTTACAGCTTTCAGAGTAATTGTTTGGAGCAGAGCAACGGATCTGTTTGTGATACTTTGTTGCCAAATGGCAGAGCTTCAAAAGGTGTGTGTCACAGCCTGTTTCAATAGAGGAAGTGAATATGACTTTCTAAATGGTTGCTGTAGCAACAACAAAAAAATCTGTAAAAATGGCATTAGGAGTTTAAAAAAAATACAGTCGGTATTATCTAATTGTACAGAACTGATTTATTTAAAAAAAAATACATATAGGATGTCACATTCTGCAACTTTAACACTGCGTTATGGAGCTTTCAAGATATAGTACACAATAACACTTAACAATACATTTACCTACATTAGCGCCTCGTTAAGTTAATAATGGATCTCTGTGGATCTGGACTTCGACTGTGTTTGAGCTACAGATGCCATACAGTAGAGGTATTAATGCTTCATGTATTGCATTCTGTGGGTATAATTACTGTTGTTTCATAGCATAATCAGGAACCTAATGTACTGTAAGTACTGTAGCAGAATTTTTTTTGCTAGCTTTCGTACTAAACAATGTTAACCTTTTGGGTCTATGGTATAGATTGTGCTTTCTGAATTTCACTGAAAGCTATTAAAGAGCCTCCAAATACAAAAAAACTATTACTTAAAGAGCAAACTTGAAAAAGTACAAATAAAGGAGACTGCAACTGACAATTAACTAGGTACATTAGAAAAAAGAAGCATTAAAGATTACATTTTTAATAGATGCGGCATGGGTGTTAACAATATAGCTGTCTCGGGAATTTATTGATTGAGTCGTTTGTTAAGAAAATTAGCTTGTAATTGCTTTTGAGTGGGTTACTATCCTACACTGTTTTCATTAAGTTTACATAATAGTGTCCAAGATTAACAATGAAATGAAACAAGAGAACAGTGTTATCAGTTAATAGAAAAAGAATGTAAACAAAATACTTAAAAAGAAAAACAATCTGCAGTTTTATTGGTCATGAGTTCTGTCTGATATATATATATATAGATATATAGCAAATTGAAATATGACTGCATGCTCATTTGCATGTCTTAGATATGCAAAGAGCACACAGTAATATTTCCCTTTGCTATATGCTTTACGGTGGACAGGACAGGCACTCCAAGATCCAAAGATGAACGTTATTCCTCAACGCCTTTATCAAGAGCTCTTCATTAAAGCTCCGTTGGGAGACGACACGTTGAGGAATAAAATTCACCTTTGGATCTTGGAGTGCCTGTCCTGTTTTTATATATTTGTCTATCCACTGCTGGATGAAGGCCTCCCCAATGATCTCCCAGGTACTGCGGTTGCAAGTCTCTCTTCTCCATGTTGCTCCATCACATTTTCTGATTTCATCCTCCCATCTTACTTTTCATTGTCTTGGACATTTGAATACTCGGAATCCAGTCGAGTACCATCTTTGTCCAACAATGGTCATTTCTACTTGCCGTATGTCTGGCCCATTGCCATTTTAATTTCTTCACCCCAGTGATGATGTCACAAACTTCTGTTTGCTTTCAAACACTTTCATACTTTCCCCTTTCCCTTTGATTCATACCCAGCACACATCAGTATAAACTGATGGGACCTTTTCCTTTTCAAGCACAGCGGAAGGTTCCCTTGAAAAGTTGTCTTGTTTCTTCCAAATATACTGCATCCCATCTTCATTCTCCTATTGATTGAATTAAAAAATGTTCCCATCCATTGATTTTTGCTAGCCAAGGTACACATACCCTTATTCTATATACACTGAAGTTCGGATGAAAACCACCATATGGTTTCAGTCCTTCAATGGAGATTTTCATCTGAAAATGCTTCAGCGAATATAGAATTACCCCCATAGTATTTGACTTCTAGTTCTATTCCATTTAGTTAGATT
>NW_027455326.1:0-39297 GCF_040206685.1 Ascaphus truei
ACGCGAAGCATTGCAGCCTATTAAATCCTAATCATTATCATTTAACAGATCAGCCGCCCGTCAGCCAGGCATGAACCGTGGCTGGGAAGGCAAACGCAACGGGGCTTGTCAGAGGTGAGGAGCGGCGCATTCCAGGTATCTGCCAGGTACATACTGGGTATTTGCTCGAATAAAGTGTGTCGCAGCAGTATAAGCGGGTAGCCTTCTGGCGGGCACTTGGGGGCTACTAGAGTGTTCGTGGCCGTCTCTTGGCATATGTCCCGCCCCACAGTGAATATTATGGCGCTCCAATAAAAAATAGGGTCGAACACCCTGCCCCGGTACCATATTTTATCTGACCCTAGGAGCTCCGTCAGCGAGTCCCCGATGTCGTTCTCCGCCACTAACGCTGGAACGTTCCCTACGGCCACGACGTAACTAGGGGGCTCCAGGATGGAAATGGCCAACGCATGGACCTCTTGACGTGAGGGAATTACCATGTTGCTGATCTCTTATGATACTGGTTTGAATAGGGCACCCCAGGTCTGAATCTCAGCAGTGCCTCCAAATGTAACGGGTATTCCCTCACCCAAGAGCATATGGTATGTGTGTGCGGGGAATCTAATGTTACCAGGTGTGGTGCTTTACCTGTTAGGCTCACAGGGGGCCTAAGCCTCCGCCACAGGGAGCCTGGGGCACGTACAATAATAGGAGTAACCTTGTACTCGGTGCAGCGCCTCCACCTGCGATGGCTCCCACCAGAGGGGGAGTGATCCTTGCAGGACAATATATATATATATCACACACATAGCATGTAAAACAACCAATAAATTTACTGTAGCAACCGTACTTAATCATATATATATATACCAACAGGTGCCCCTCTCTAGAGGAGACACTACTGCTGCATCTCGCAGGACGCTACCCCCTTTCACCGTGTGATCCCACCCCATGTCCAGTAACCCCACACAATATGTCCTCCACCCGCAAGTGAGATAAATATATGTGTGACTGCGCAGCCACTATGTCTTATATGAATAGATGGTATAGTTGGTGCACTTGTAGATTATCTGCCGAGCACTTCAGTGCCTGGGCCTGCCAAGGAGCTTCACAAAGGATCCTGATGATGAGGGAATACAGGAACTACCGTCCGGGGCGATCCCACCCAGATGGCTGCTGCAGCCGCAGCTGAGGTCTGAGCTCAAACCTCTGGATGGACGCGCAGCGTCTGCTGTGTCCCTAACTGACTCTGGATAATAAGGGGCAGGGTCCCTAACCTGGGGCCTGTCCCTGAACAACACAACACTACTGGTGACTCAGGGCTATCTGGGGCTTAGGGGGCTGCTGGCCTAGTGCAGGGAGTCACTGACTCCTGCACCCTACCTCCTTCCCCTAGCTGCTCCTGACGCCGACTGACTAACATGCTCCAAGCCCGCGAAATGTATCCAATCTCCCCTGCAGGGTGATACTGTAGCCCTATTGACTCCCTGGGGTCATGTGGGGCGCTCCTAGGCTCATGGGATATGTAGTCCCTTCTCTAGAGCCCTCTCTCTATTGGCCAGCGTTCGCGCGGTCTATCTGCGCATGCAAAATGTCCCTGGCTGGCCGCCGCATGCGGGGACTCACTGTGCATGCACGAAGTTGCGCAACATGGCGGCGCCCTGCTCAGGAGCCGCCGGGGACCTCCGGCAGCGGAGGTAAGAGGAGGGGGGGGGGGGGCGGTTCGCGGCACAAAAGGGGACCTGGCTATACAAGAAAATATTGTTATTGAAGTATTTAACTTTGATACTTTTTACCATATATGTTTTGTCAGTTGGATGTAGCATTGGGCTCCCTTATCTTTTGTGGTTTCACCTATGTACTGGTAGCCACAAGAGCTCTCTAGTAAGAAAACCACATGATCACTCTTACAGTTGACAAAATGTTTCATTTAAAATTCTTCTCCAGTCCCATTTGACTTAAAAGTGTCTGACATATCCATTACAAATGTCTTACATGCTTTGCATTTAAAACCAGTACATCTATAACTCATAATGCAGAAATCTATAACATCTTGTTTTTTGATACTTTTTTCTGAAGTTACATATCTTAAGGTACTTGTATAGGGAAGGACAAGTATTGTTCATATTTTAGTTACTGTAGATCGTAAGCTCTTCGGGGCAGGGATTTCCTTTCCTATTGTCTGATTTTGCTGCGCAAATTGTATTATTAGAATTCCCTGTACTGTATTCTTTGTGCTGTGCTGAGTACACTTTTGGCTTTATATAAATAAAGACATACAATACAATACTGTAGGCATAAAGTAACCGCGAGTAGTAATCTGTAGCTTGCAAGTGATTTTCTGTAACTGGAGTTATGTAACATGTATAATTTCCATCAACTACATTGTATAACATTTGAATGTTAAATCAGTTAATTGAACATTAATTGTTTTATTTAGTGAAATGATCATGTGTACATGTAAAAAAAAGAAAGAATGCAGTATCCCACATTCCTTAAATAACATAACCCACTCTGTAGTACTGTACATGCCCCTGGAAGGCTTGCAATTCTATCAGTTAAGTGGTTAAGAGCTGCTACTGAATCAATGTATATGGCAATCTGTGACAATTTAGTTTATGCAGAACAGCTATAATGAATGGGACGGCCTTCTAATTTTATACAAGTATTGATGTTTTCCTCTGCACTCATTCTGAATGGCACCAAACCCCAAATACCTAATCTAAACCGATATCTCTATCCTTCTCTCCCTCTATTTTTATGGCTCATGTTTTCTGTGTAGTTTCAATGTTAATTCTTCTTTACTTTATAATTATTCCTTCCTTTCAGTCTGTCTTTTCTTTCTGAAGCCGCCTCCTTTTCTCTTTCTCACTGCATGTTGTAATAGAAGACTGACTATGTTATACCACGTTCAAAGAGCAGCATACACAGCGCTCTTCCCACTTTGAAGTTACCCAAGTCTCTGGGTAAAATAACATTGATTAGCCATGTGGCCATGCTCTTCTTTTTCTTCCCCTTACGCGAGGAGACAAGATGACAGGCAGCAAACCACTTCATTGAACCCAGTGTGTGAATTGCGCTTGATCTCTTCTATCTGCGTTACGCAAGATTAACAACTGAAAACGTTGCAGCCAGTTCTTATTTTCTTAACACAAATGTGCAGAGAAGTGGTAGGGCTCTAAGGGGTTAAAAATAGTTATAAGGGGGGCATCGTGCTTGCCATTTTCTCCCGTTTGCCAATGTAAGCCATGCATTTCCCTTCACTGTCGACTATGCCAGCAATATTTTGTATAGCAATATTTGTCTAGTGTATTTGATACAGTAGGAGGGAATTGCAGTTGCTATGAGCCCCTGAGTAAATAGAGTGGTCACATGCACAGTGCATGCCTACTTAACCCACCAGTGTTACCAAAGGGCTCATAATGGCCCTTGCATCATAGCATGATGCTACTATAGATACCTGAACCTTAATTGCCAATTAAGATAGTAAGCCAACGTAGGTAATGCCTTTCCATTCACTAAAGAATGCAAGGGGTTAATCCACCCATCACAGGGCACCAACCCACTTCCTTCCTCCCACCCCAACTGCACTACACGTAACGGACAACTCTTTCCCAGGACCAACAGGTCTACAAGTAGAGGTCGGTGAAAAAAGTCCAAATCCGTTTCCTGGATTTTTTAGACCAAATCCGTCCGTCCCCACCAAAATCCATCTGCGGATTGGGTATTAAAAAATATGAGCAGATCAATTCAAATCTGCCATTGAACACAATCCAGTGCAGATTTTTAAGAATCTGAAATCAGATCAAAAGAGAGAGAGAGTGCATATTTAAATAAGTCCCATCCTCCACTTCCTAAAAGGATATCCATACCAACTTTATAGAGTTGATAAGACTAAGGCCAAGGCCCCGCTGCATCCAACAGCGCGCCCGCACTGCATACAGGTAGCATGTGGAGAGGCACTTCACCGCTATCTGCGGTCCGTAGGGAGCATTTTTTAAGGCGTGGCCAAAATGGGTCGGAGAGCACGGCTATTGAGCCCAGGGAGAGGGGTGGAGGAGGTTGTGGGTCCAGGAGGAGGGGGAGAGGGTTGGAGTCTGCTGAAGTCTGAGGCAGAAGCCAGGTATGTGAGGCCTGGCTTTTAACCGCTTCACTGCCAGTGAAGGAGCAGATGTTGTGTGTCCGCAGGAGAGGGGGGGGTTGGGTTGTGGGTCCGGGAGGTTGTGGGTCTGGGAGGAGAGGGGGGTGATACAAGGGGGCAGATAGATTGAGTGCTGTAAAGTTTCCCCGTGTGTGTGAGAGAGGAGGAGGAGATACACCGGGGCTGTGCGAAACACACACACACATATATACACATACATACACATACATACACACACTTCCCTCCCCCCCACAGATGCAGTCGGATGCAGCGGGACCGCAGCCTAAAGGCCTAGAGGACTAGAATCCGCAACCACTGCTTTTCTAGGTGCAGCTCTAGCAGTGTGAGCAAACCAGCTTATAGCTAGCAGTGCACCACTTTCTACTATTAGCATATCTCCAAGGGATATCTAATTTGCTGATTGCTTGAAAGGACTTCAAGCACAATGTAATAATATGTACTGAGGGCTATGAGTTACTAAGGCTAGGTGAGATGAAATAAAACACTGGTTTTCTGAGACACACGTAAAACAAGCAAATAAAGCATATACGTAATATAAAGTGTCCTGGTGACTTGAGTTAGTACTTATAATTTTATACAGGTTAAAGCCAAAAACCATATTTACTAGGCAGTGTTCTACCGTAAGGCACCTTTGGTGCTGGAATACATTGCAGCCTATTCAAATAAATGGACTGTAAGCAGTCTTCCCGCACCAGAAGGTGTCTCATGGCAGAAGACTACTTAATAGATATGTTTGTCTATCCCAGCAGACGGTAAAGTCCATTATATAGGTATGAGCACTCAATGAGAATTAGAGCACAAAACTAAGTACACTGTGACAGTGGTGCTATCCATCAGCTTGTTTGGCTCACACTGCTAGAGCTGTTGTGCATATCCATCATGTAGCACCAAAATGAATGCTGCTGCTTAAGAAAGCAGTGCTTGTCGATTCTTGTCCTCTTGGTTCTGACACTAGTCCAGTCATTAGGTTGGTGCCTTAGACTTATCAACTGGTCTGGAAATTATTTTAGGACAAGTGGAGTGGGACTCGTTTAAATATACTTGGCATAGCCATTTGCATATCTGCCAGGCATGTACATCATGTGTGCTTCTTTTTCAGCACAGGCAGGTCTCCTGGTCAGCAGCACATTTAGGGGATTTATACAACTTTATATCATATAGCGCTCTTCTCCCAATGGGACTGAAAGCCCTTTACAATCACAGTAAAGTGGGAGGTATACAGCACATAGGAATTCCTTCTTACACAGTCCCTGCAGAGATTAATTCATAATCTATGTTTTTGGTGCATGAGGCACGGGGACATAAAGGGACTTGCCTAAAGTCACAGGGAACTGACATTGGGAATTGAACCAGGTTCTTCTTATGCTCAATTTCATTGTTTATAGAGTCAGTGTCTTTACTCACAGAGCCGTTACTTCTGTCTGGAGGCCGAAGACACTATATTTATAGTGCCCCTCTTCCTCCCTCCCCCCCCTGTATCTTCTGAGCACATTTACATACATGTCTGAGACAGGTCTCCAAACCTGCCTTTCCCCATTATCTGTTAGTATACAATCCTTCCACAGCTGCCAGGTTTTCTGGGTAAAGACATGCAAATGATCACTCACAGTGTGTCACCTTTTGCTTCTTGTCCATTTCAACATGCCTTATGCCAGCCATATTACACCGCTTTTTCAGCACAGCCTGGGTTAAAGAAATGCAGAATAGTCCTTGGTTGGCCTTTTCAGCTGGAATTTGTGGTCACAGTCATAGTAGACTTTGGTTTATTAAGTAGAAATATTTTCTTATTTCAGTCGACAGTTACAGTAGGTTTAAAGAATTGAATGGATTTAGTGGACTTTTTTCCAGCTTCAAAAAAATATTTCATTCAACAAACAACATTATGAGCCCATTATGATTTTAGTTTTGTGTTCAGAAGTTGAGAAGTGCAGTGATTCTGTGGGCTGCAATGCATCTGTCACCAGGAATTGAGATAATGGCTAGATCGTTTGCCTTTAGTTTTTAGTAGAACTTTAAAAGCAATATGAGTGTTATAAGTCAGCACAAAATGTAGGAAAAAGATCAACAAGAATAGTGATGATAATGTTTCTATTTGATAGTTCAATATTGACATCTGGGACAAAAATGGGACTATCAAACAACAACAAAAAAACCTGTTACTATTCATAACACATTATTACCAGTCTGTAAAACACATTCAGAAGATTCTAAACCAACATTGGAATTTGTTAACTTGTGATTCGGTTTTAAACCCACCCAAAAGTAGTCTTTAGAAAAAACAAAACTCTCCAAAACATGCTGGCTGCAAGCAAATCAAAATCTATACAACAGTGATCCCAGTCTGAATTGGCATCCGACAAAACCTGTGGGTAACTATCAGTGTGGCTACAGTATATTTAAAAAGTGTCCCTAAAGTTTGAACAACATTAAGGAGGTCATCTCAAAAAGCAATGGTGGTTAAATACAACATGAAAGGTTTCTTGAATTGTGTAAAATGTCCTTAATTCTCTTTTTCTGATTAACCCAGCACCACAGTACTCAGCATTCTGGTCTCAACACATAAAAAAAAAGATAAATACTAACATACAAAAATAGAACAAAATGGCAGTGACGTCAAATAAATTAGGATATCCTCAAATGATTATTGCATAATATTCTGCTTCTGATTAAAATATTTATATTTGATCTTAATATCATGATGTTGAAGCTTCTCTCCTTCATCTCGGTGTTAACCCTCTCACATCCTTCTGGTGTAATCCCTCTGTCTTCTTCCTGGTATAATCCTTCTGGTGTAAACCCTCTGTCCTCCTATTGTAATCCTTCTGTGTTCCCAGCTACCCTGTGAGATATTTATCTCGATAATATCCCTTAGTCAGCTCTTGCTATCTTATTCTATTACCAGATAAGCCCTTCAGCTTCAAACTAATGTCATATCTGATAAGGAACTGCCCACGCCTCAATACAGAGAATAACCTAATATGGCATGACTTCTGGAAAGATCCAACCTAATGCTATAGCCTCTTCTGGTTGTAACCACAGTTGTCTATAGTCACTCAAATGTCACCCACATGGCTTCTCTACAAAGAATGCTGCACAGCAGCACTATCAATCTAACTAAAATACCATCCTAGTGTACTGAATCTATCAAAAGATACCAATTCCAATATTATGTATAATATCACATGCAATATAATACAGTATGTATCAAAAGAAAGAACCATTGCAAATCAGAGCACATCCTACTGTATACTTCATACCTTAATCATACATATTACAATATAATAATATCACTGAACTGGACTTCATACAAATTGTAATACCAATGATGATATATATATATATATATATATATATATATATATATATATATATATATATATATATATATATATATATATATATATGTGTGTATATATATATATATATATATATATGTGTGTGTGTATATATATATATATATATATATGTGTGTATATATATATATATATATATACCATAATACTGAGTTAAGTTATGGTGAGTAAAAAAAGTGACAAAAACCCTCCACAGGAAAGCAAATATGCAAATACAACTGTATGCTCATCTGCATGTCTTAGGCAGGTCTGCAACCCTGCCTTTCCCCATTATCACCCAGCATACAGCACTTCCACTGCAGCAAGGGATTCTGTGAAATGACATGCAAATGAGCACACAGTGTCACTTTTTGCCTCAAAAACCATTTTTAACATGGTTCCCTATAGGCTTAAGCTTGCTACATGGTCACAGCTTTGAGCACAGCCAGGGTTAAGGTGCATACCCAGAAAACCACCCACAGACCCATCAAGGTCGAAACAGCTGAGCATACAGTTGTATTTGCATATTTGCTTTCCTGTGGAGGGTTTTTGTCACTTTTTTTACTCACATAACTTAACTCAGTATTATGGTATAGCCTATCCCATAGCCTCTTTGCATACCCATTTAGAATCAACCCCACACTGATGAGACCCATCAAGGTCAAAACAGCTGTCTGTGGGTGGTTTTCTGGGTATGCACCTTAACCCTGGCTGTGCTCAAAGCTGTGACCATGCAGCAAGCTTAAGCCTATAGGGAACCATGTTAAAATTGGTTTTTGAGGAAAAAGTGACACTGTGTGCTCATTTGCATGTCATTTCCCAGAATCCCTTGCTGCAGTGGAGGTGCTGTATGCTGGGTGATAATGGGGAAAGGCGGGGTTGCAGACCTGCCTAAGACATGCAGATGAGCATACAGTTGTATTTGCATATTTGCTTTCCTGTGGAGGGTTTTTGTCACTTTTTTTACTCACCATAACTTAACTCAGTATTATGGTATAGCCTATCCCATAGCCTCTTTGCATACCCATTTAGAATCAACCCCACACTGATGAGACCCATCAAGGTCGAAACAGCTGTCTGTGGGTGGTTTTCTGGGTATGCACCTTAACCCTGGCTGTGCTCAAAGCTGTGACCATGCAGCAAGCTTAAGCCTATAGGGAACCATGTTAAAAATGGTTTTTGAGGCAAAAAGTGACACTGTGTGCTCATTTGCATGTAATTTCCCAGAATCCCTTGCTGCAGTGGAAGTGCTGTATGCTGGGTGATAATGGGGAAAGGCGGGGTTGCAGACCTGCCTAAGACATGCAGATGAGCATACAGTTGTATTTGCATATATATATATATATATATATATTAGAAAAAGAAAAGAGAAAAAGCGCCCGATCCTTGTGTAAAATCAGATGAACATTTTAATAAATCATGGACAAGACAAATGCACACTTACAATTTGTCTGATTAAAATAAGCATTTTATGGGACCTGCCCATGCACCAATCGAAGACTCCACAGTCACCTCCGCTCTGCAATCTCACGATCAGTTCGAGACCCAGTAGTTGGGAACGCCGTTTTCTCCAAGATGTATAGATTATCATCCGTCAGGAGCTTCTCAGCAGCGTGTGTCCGCCATTACTCCCACGCATGTGGTACTGGATACCGGAAGGACTTTGCTTGTGTTTGCTTGATGTAATCTATACATCTTGGAGAAAACGGCGTTCCCAACTACTGGGTCTCGAACTGATCGTGAGATTGCAGAGCGGAGGTGACTGTGGAGTCTTCGATTGGTGCATGGGCAGGTCCCATAAAATGCTTATTTTAATCAGACAAATTGTAAGTGTGCATTTGTCTTGTCCATGATTTATTAAAATGTTCATCTGATTTTACACAAGGATCGGGCGCTTTTTCTCTTTTCTTTTTCTAATAGGTACTATGGGAACTTGGTGAGCCCAAGAAGAAGCAGCCTGGACCTTTGTTTTATTCATTCATGGACTTCATTTGGACTTAAGTATCATTTTTTATAGTTTAATTTTTTGTATTTTTATGCTTTTTTATATGTTCAACAGACCATTTCATTTTTTTATATTTTTTGCACATTTTTTACAATTAGATTTTGTTTGATTCATGTTGCTACAATATATTTTATTACAATTGTTATAGGTAGGCACTAGTTGGTTCATGTAAACATCTTACTCAATTTTGATATTTGGTGCAACATTTTGGCACACGTCACCAGGGGGGCAGCAATTTGGGTGTGTTGAAAAAGGAGCGCTGTCTTTAAAACTGTTCATATATATATATATATATATATATATATATATATATATATATATGCAAATACAACTGTATGTATATATATATATATGTAGAGGTGTCAGTACCGTGTTAGCTGAGCTTTTATTTGTGCGAGCTTTCGAGATACACTGATCTCTTCTTCCGGCGATGTTACAATGAATGAAAACAAGCAAAAGCTATACTATAAACAGTGTCTATTGGAATGTTATCTGTGCTGGTCTTTCCCCTGTGTGGATGTGTTTTATGGCTGGAGGTGTCAAAAGGTTCCTGAAAGCAAGTGATGAAAGAGTGTGTATGTGTATCAGTGTGAATTAACATGAATGGAGGTGACAGTGAGTTTTACGATATGTCGGTATGCAATTAATTATCTGTGTATGTGAGGAGGACATCTAAAAAGGAAATCTGAGTCTTACTCCAGTTTTTGGTGAAGCACTCTGGAGTGGGTAGCTGGTCCAAATAATTAAAACATTCAATAAGCTCCTCTGATGTCCCCTCCCAGATAAAGAACACATCATCTATATATCTACAGTAATATAGCATTTTGTTATAATATACTGTGCGAAAGATGAAACACTCTTCAAAATTCGACATATACAGATTGGCATACGATGGCACTACATTACTTCCCATAGCTGTTCCCATTACTTGTAGGTAGTATGTGGTCTCAAATCTAAAATAGGTTTTGTGGAGAATGTAACGTAAGAGTAACATTATGTAGTCCACAGGGGGATCCACCGTATGTAATGCCTCTAATTTTCTCTTCACTACCTCCAGTCCGTCAACATGGGGAATAATAGTATATACACTTTTGACATCCACAGTGACTAAGAGGACCTTTTTCTCATTTAATTGTATCATCTTTTCTTTGTCTAGGAAGTCAAAATGGTTTGTTACATAGGATCTGCTTTTTGTCACCAAAGGTTGTAAAATCGTATCAACATATATCACCAGAGTTTGGTTAATTGAGTGTGTAGCCGAGATTATTGGCCTCCCTGGAGGGTCGTGCAGACTCTTATGTACCGTAGGTAGCATATAAAAAACTGGGCATCTAGGATTCTTCATGGTCAAGAAATCAAATTGTTTCTCATTAATCCACATATTGGCTAATCCAGTTGTAAAATGCTATTAACCTCTTGTTGGTACTGTAGAGTTGGATCTCGATCCAATTTAATGTAACAATTAATGTCAGAAAGTTGTCTCATTGCCTCAGTCTAATAATTGGTGTTATTCTGTAAAACCAATGCTCCTCCTTTGTTATCTTTTTTATTTTTTTGTAACGCAAATTTAATTGGGTTTCTTTGATCTCCTAACATATTCAAACACCACATTTTCTGGTATATTCAAAGTCAACCAATCACTTCCATAAAAGCAGTCCAGAAGAAAGAACATAGAAAACAAATAGACAAACAGACGGACACATTGACAAACTATATAAAGGGAAAGAAGGTGGGAAGGTGGGAAGGAGGGTGTGTGGGGGCAGATGCAGGCGGGTTGCTTCTACATACTCCTGTGGCTGATTCATCTTTTTTAAGTATAATCTCATGATTGTCCGTTTAGGGATTTCTTTTCCTCTAATGTGAGGTTATATGTTGTGGGGTGTTGTTTCTTAAAATAATTAGCCATATCTTTCTTGACCATTATTGGTTATTAATAATTATAGGTATGATTGGTATTAAACAGTATTGTTGCAGTAGCACATCCTAGTGAAATATAGTTAGAGTGATAAAATATAGGAATACAGTGTATAGTATGTGGCAGTGTTGCTTTGTACTGTACCTGTATAGGAAGAGGAGAGATACCTGGCTGGTAATACCGCTAATAGGTTGGCCTCGCGATAACTAAATAGATATTCAAAGAGAAAATGCTACAGAGCTAGACTTGGGCTATAATACCATGGTTTAGATGTCTCCTAGTTATCAGTCTCCACTTCAGTCTCGTAATTTCTCCCCCCTCTCTCAAAAACCCTGTCTGGGTCCTGAGGAGCGGACTGATAACTGGGAGACAACTAGACCCTGGTATCATCTCTCTTCCCCTCTCACACTCCCCCCCCCCCCTCTCTCTCTCTCTCTCTCTCTCTCTCTCTCTCTCTCTCTCTCTCTCTCTCTCTCTCTCTCTCTCTCTCACACACACACACACACACACACACACACACACACACACACACACACACACACACACACACACACACACTCTCCCCCCTCTCTTTCTTCCCTTTTAAACTCCTCCTCCTATGCTCCACTTCCCTTTCTCTTCCCCGATTACACCCCCCCATCTCTTTTCCCCTAGCTCTCTCCCCCCTCTCTCCTTTCTCCCTCTCTTTACCTCACTACTCAACCACCTTAAGGCCCATAATATAGTGGGTGCGCGCACTGCACAATGCGTGCGCGGGTCATTTATAGTTGGCTGTGGTTAGTCAGCCATTGTATGCTAGGGCCATGCGCGCACGACAGTGAGTGTGGAGCCAGGCGATAGCAGGGAAGACTCTGAAAAGTAAGTATTCGCGCCGCTACCGCAATGTATATGTATGTATGTGTGTGTGTGTGTGTGTATGAATGTGTGTATGTGTGTAAAATATTAATAAATAATTTATTCTCACAGCATGTTTTTTTACATTTTAATACACACACACACACACACACACACACACACACACACACACACACACACACACACACACACACACACACACACACACACACACACACACACACACACACACACACACACACACACATACATACACACACACAGCTTCCCCAGTGACACACAAACACACAGTGACACACACACACAGTGACACACACACACAGTGACACACACACACACAAAGTACCTTCCAAGCCTGTTGCTCACAGCAGTACAGACCATACACACAAAAAGTGTGCGTCACGTGCACAAGCGTTCCCACAGGCACACGCGCACCCACTATATTACGGGCCTAACTCCTTCACTTCCATCTCTTCTTTGCTCACTCTCCACATCCGAACCGGTACCAAGCCTGCTAAATCGCTACTGTACCGGCCGAATCTGTACAATTGGAGGGTGTGCCTTCTCCTCCATCTCCTGCACTCTTCTTACCTTCCCGACGGGCATCACTACACACACAAACCTATTTTCATCATGATATAAAAAAAGCTTCTTACAAAGCACATGTATTTAGCAAATCCTGCTTTATCTGTGTGTTTTACCTTAATACACACATGATAAATCAAATCATGAAAACATGCAAAAAAAAAATAAGTTGACAGAGAAGCTGCTGCAAGCTGAGTGCCTGGACACATTACACAACTGCTGTATTCTGCCAAAGGGGTTTTGCATTTTTAAACAGTTTTCTTTTCCCCAGCTATTTGGAACAATGCACTGTGAAATTACGGCATTGAGGTATTTTGTGTTCTAACCATTTTCATCTGCATTTTGTGAGAATGATGGGAAGTTCTTACATGACAATTTAATTTTGAAGGTCCCTTAAGGCTTCTCTGGTGGTTTGTTTCTGAATGCTGCGAGCTTTACAGTAAAAGCATGTTATTCCTATGCTAAAATACCGCATCTGAGTTCATTATGAATGACGCAAAATGGCAAACATGATTCTTCAGTCTACTTTACTGATGGAGAATATCCAACAGGGAATTGTGCCAGAACTTACCAAGAGAGTTGAATTTTGCTATATAGATATTTATTGTTCCTTCATTTAATGCAGAAGCCTGGAAACGTTAAAATATGTTGTGGCTTTTACCCGTTCTTTTCAATGATCTTTCACTTCATTGCAGTCACTGGAAATCTCTAGAGTAGATTTCACTTTCATAAAAAAAACATGATGTGAAGTAACTTTTTCCGAGAGTTCTAAAGGGTTCTCAAACATTTCCTAATCACGGAACTTTGCAATGTGAATAATAATTTGGAGCAACATCCTATCTACGTTTAGTTCTTTTCATCAATATGTAGATAAGTGCTGCACAAAGAAAAAAATTAAAATATCATAAATGTTGTCTACAACAAGAATAGAGAGAGAGAGACTTCTGGAGCCCCGCGGCAAAGGCGGCGGCCATCTTATGTGTCGCGCAGTGTGAGCTTAGCACATGTGCAGTGGATATAGAGCGATGGCCATTAGAAATAGGCCCCGTGAGGGACTACAGTTCCCAGCAGCCCCAGGGGCCGCCCAACACATGGGCCAGCACAGCCAATAGGGCTGTAGGATTCTCGGAGGCACCAGATAGCTACATATGGCACACTTGTGAGACCATGCCAGTCGGGAGCAGGACACCAAGGATATAGGTAGTGTCTCAGGTGCCAGTGAGACTAGGCCAGATCTCCCCCGAGGCCCTTGCTAGGCCCGACTCCCATTAGGTTATGGATGCTGCTGGGAAGGCCCATAGCTAGGTACACTTCCCCAGTAGCTGCTATATTGAGACACAGCATGGCGGTGACAGACTCCACGTGGTGACTGCGGCCTGTGGTCTGCGACTAGACACAGGCATATACATTGTCAGAGACTCTTAAAAGGGACACTCTCCAACGGGAGCCCCCTCAGAGGTGGACTAGATACCTGAGGATCCGCGTGCGGCGTGGGACACGTTGAAGTCCAGCAAATCCTCAGCCAAGGTGGCCTGGTCTGGACTAAGACCAGGAAGGTATCTTCACAAAATGCACCAACAGCCATACACACTTTGGGGTGGGCCTGTCTTGCTGGACACCTGGTTGTTAGATGCTCAAGGCACCCTCATAACTTTGGGGAAACCTCATTAGGGTGTGGACAACGTGGTGGGCTACACAGTGGGGGTACTGTGTTGGTGCGGCATTGTATGACCCTGTTATTATCAAAGTTATCAAGTTATATGCCAGTAAATATGTTATCCATACTGTGTGTGTATTCTTATCTGTTACAGGTGGGTTCTTGTGAGAGGTTATCCTACAGCTTTAGGATCTGTCTCAGGTGGAGGTGCTGTGTGCTAGCGAACGTGACCACCCCAGGCTCCCAGTGGTGGAGGATCAGGCCTCCTGTTTGCCACTCAGGTAACAGCAGCACGTGTAGTCCCTTCGGTCACGGAGAAAGAGGGCTACATAATCACAGTTCATTATTGTGTCAAACAGACACAGATGTATACAAAAAAATGTTCCTTACACGGATTCATTTTACCAGGGAATGATCCCCCTTAATTAGATCAGAAGTCCATTGAAGCCCATAACGTTTTGGCCTCAATTGATAGACATGATCAGATAGACAATGCGATGACGCATACAGTAAGTGCAAAAAAACAAAAAGAGATACCGGCGCCTAATGAGTCCAAATAGTGGAATCCTGGATATCCAGTAGAGATAGCTCAAGTCCCAAGACGATCAACAGTCTCTTAGTCTTTAGATGATCAGATAGGACTTCGTTCATAGGAAGTGGGACAGGACGGTAGATGGTTAATGGCAGTGAACTGGTGTGTACTGTTCTCCACGTGTAGAGGGCCTGCAGAGTGCCCTGGAAGCTGTGCGATCCTTCTGTATCTCCTGGTTGGCAAGAACCGGAAATGGCGTCTCCGTTGTGTGCCGGAACCGATATTGACGTCACCGGATGTGGCGTCAAGGCCTGGCAAATCTCCAACGAAGCCAAAGGAAACGGCGATCCGTGCCTCAATGTCCCTCTATCACTGAGCCACAGCACTCAGCACTTGTACTGCTTATCCAAAAAGGTGTCCAAACTCAATAAAATGGCCCTACGCGTTTCGTGTGTCTTAAACACACTTCCTATAAATAAATATAGTGAGTAGTAATCTCCTCAATGACGTCAATTAAACGACATGTCGACAAACACAATGCAGACCACGTGATAGCAACGACAGCACCATAAGCGAGATGCTATGCATGGCGGTCAAGTGATACCAGTGATATTATAGAAGCCTTTGTTTTCCCAAATTTGACGTGGTTTATTCTCGTAGCTGTGAGAAGTAATTATCCATGCAGAAAGAGCCCATTTCCTCGGATATGCACGTCCTAGTATTGAAGTGAAACTTCTTTGCTGGCGCCTACAGGATTTTCATTGGAAAAAATCCTTGCGTTGTAACGAAAACTGTAACACGAGTGATGTCACGGTAATAATATCACGCTCATGTCCGTCGCGTTTTGCCATTGCCATGCGTACAAAAACACTGCCTGGTCTCGGCCTTTGACACACACGGCGTGCATGCGCAGAGGCCTCCTGCGTACGGGCATTGGCGCACCAGCAGCAGGACATGGAGACCACCCACACACACACACACAGAGACACATAGACACACACACACACACACTGACTGACACAGACACAGACACTGACACACACACACACACTGACACTTGCACACAGACACACTGGCACTTACAGACTGACACAGAGACACACACAGACTGACAAACTGACGCACACACTGACGGACACACACACTGACGGACACACACACAAGAAAATCACAGTTATTATAAATATAGAAGTGCAAATAGCTAAAACATGCTTTCTAAGTCAATCATTATTTGTGTTTTGGCACTGAAATTGTGTTTTGATTTTTAATTAAAAACATCACCATCATAAATACAATTTCTGTGATAAAACAATGACAAAAGACAAGGCAGTTTCACTTAAAATTTGTGTGCTCGGCACACACACCATTTTCTGGGGTTCAAATCATGCGAGAAAGGTTTTTGTAGAAGCGGTTTCATTCCTGATTCTGCATATCCAAACGGTGTGATGAAATAGGCTCAAATGTGCAATTTTTGGAATTCTAGTATCTCCGTTAACTTAAAAAAGCAAAACCGCTTTCAATAACTCGCAGATTCTGTCTCGCCAACTCACGGCTGGTAAGACAACCTCAATACTAGATGTGGAATTGCATCATTACAAGTCAATATGCCTAATGAACTATTGTATGCCCTTCTACACTACTGTATAACTCATGATGTACTTTGTTGAAAATATGTTGACCCCTATATAAATCTGAATGTTTTTTCTGTGTATTGCTATCAACTACTTGCCCCAAAATTACATGCCTCATTGTCTCCTTAAATAATAGATGGGCTCATGGGCTCATTAAAAGGCACATAGCCTAATTAGCTGTTTGTTAACACTCACATCCTCGTTGTCCACATGGATTCTTTTACCATGTGGTGGTGTATGATGCATCCCATGTGACAGAGATGCAGGGACAGAGAGAGAAGACAAGGGAGGAGAGGAGCAGGCCATGGGACAGAACTACTTTGCAGGGTCTCACACCTCGGGCAATCTAATTTTTTTTGTTTGGAATCCCTGATGAAGTCTTTCTACAAGACGAAACGCGTAGGGCTGAGGATATTATGATACAGCTTTTGTAGCCTTCCATATATATATCCTTAAAGTCTAATAATAAGCTTTATATCAGCATATTATTGTGCCATACTGCTGGCCATTGCTCCCTTTCGTTATTGCCAACGGACAGTCAGACTCGCGTCAGACGTCATCCCCGTGATTCTCGCGAGAGTTGAGAGGAGAGACCCAGCAGCATCGGTGTGTGGAATCAACTCGGCGTCTTGGCATTCCACGTGGAGTCCGGACGAGACGGAGAACCAACACTGCAGCTTGGAGAGGACTTTGTTTCCTACATGCCTTAAACCATCTGCTACTTTGTAAGTAGCTGTCTTTGTTTTGCATTGTAGCCAAATACAAACGTTCTTCCCCATATTTGCTTATTTGTTTATTTTTTAAGATCTTCATCAACCTGGTCAAACCTCACTATTGATACATCTATTGCTATGTCCCTATGTTGACTTAATCCTTGTCAAAATTGTAACTATATCTGCGCCTGTGTCTTTTTCTTTCCCTATTTACCCTTAACTATTGTGTATAGTTTGTGCACTGTGGCAGCATTTAAAGTTACCTTCTAAACACCTAGATTGTTACATTTGCGCAAGTAATTATTTTCTTTTTCTATTAATAGTCAATTCACAACAAACAGTACATCCATTTATTGCCACTGGTTTATCTATGCCCTCCTTGAGGGCATAGATAACTACAATGAAAATTAATGGGAACCCTAAAAATATCACAATTGAATAAAATCCTGAAAAGTGATTCTTACCCATGCTAAAATTAAGGCTTTCATCCTACTTATCCAACTGTGGCACCAACAACTCTTGACCCATGAAGCACTGATTCTCATCTTGAAGAACTGCATGATGCGCCGAAGTCCATGATCCTCAGTTACGTGAAGAGAAGTCCCTGGTGAGTAGATCTTCTTCCTTTTTTTCTTCTTATCTTTAACAGCTCAAGGAGATGTTGCCATGCAATCTTCTTGCTGTCAAATGAGAAGTGACAGGATTTATATAGGGCCTGTGATGTCACATTTGACAGACCCATGGTACATCCATCAATCAGATTGGTGGATTTACCACATGAACAGGCATCAGGTTTGGCAGAGAATGACTTCTCTACCAAACTTGATGGAATCACATGGTATATCCACCAATCTGATTGATGAATGTACCATGTGATGCCTTCCCTTTTTTGGAGGGAAAAATCCAGTCATGTACTATATGCTTTAAAATCCCTCTCCTGGCATCCGATTTAAATCCTGTCTTACTTTCAAAAGTCTCCTTTTCTCTTTTAAGGCTATACGATCTTCTGCCCCTCCTTACATCTCAGCCCTAATGTCTCCCTATACACCTGCCCGACAATTGTGTTCTGCCCAAGGATTCTTCTGTCTACCCCCTTTGTATCTTAAGCCCTTTCCCACTTACTGCCCCACACCTCTGGAATGACCTTGTAATGTATTGTATTGTATGTCTTTATTTATATAGCGCCATTAGTGTACATAGCGCTTCACAGTAGTAATACATGTGATAATCAAATAAATAACAGATAATATAAATAACAGATCATGGGAATAAGTGCTTTAGACATAAAAGTTACATTTCGGAAGAGGAGTCCCTGCCCCGAGGAGCTTAAAGTCTAATTGGTAGGTAGGTAGAACGTACAGAGACAGTAGGAGGGAGTTCTGGTAAGTGCGTCTGCAGGGGGCCAAGCTTTATGTATCGTGTTCAGAATATCCACAGTGCTATTCATATGCTTCTTTAAGCAAGTGTGTCTTAAGGTGGGTCTTAAAGGTGGATAGAGAGGGTGCTAGTCGGGTACTGAGGGGAAGGGCATTCCAGAGGTGTGGGGCAGTCAGTGAAAAAGGTTTAAGGCGGGAGAGGGCTTTAGATACAAAGGGGTTAGAAAGAAGACATCCTTGAGAAGAACGCAAGAGTCTGGATGGTGCATACCGAGAAATTAGGGATGAGATGTAAGGAGGGGCAGAAGAATGTAAAGCTTTAAAAGTGAGGAGAAGAATGGAGTGTGAGATGCGGGATTTGATCGGAAGCCAGGGGAGGGATTTCATGAGGGGAGATGCTGAGACAGATCTAGGAAAGAGTAGAGTGATTCTGGCAGCAGCATTTAGGATAGATTGTAAGGGAGACAGGTGAGAGGCAGGAAGGCCAGACAGCAGGAGGTTACAGTAATCAAGACGGGAGAGAATGAGGGCCTGAGTCAGAGTTTTAGCAGTCGAACAACAGAGGAAAGGGCGTATCTTAGTTATATTGCGGAGGAAAAAAGCAACAAGTTTTAGAAATGTTTTCAATGTGAGGGGCGAATGTGAGAGAGGAGTCGAGTGTGACCCCTAGGCAGCGTGCTTGGGCTACTGGGTGAATGATTATAGTTCCAACAGTAATGTGGAAGGAGGTAGTAGGGCCAGGTTTGGGAGGAAGTATGAGGAGTTCTGTTTTAGCCATGTTGGGTTTAAGGCAGCGGAGGGCCATCCAGGATGATATAGCAGAGAGACATTCAGAAACTTTGGTTTGTACAGCAGGTGTAAGGTCGGGTGTTGAAAAGTAAATTTGTGTGTCGTCAGCATAGAGGTGATAATTAAACCCAAAAGATGTTATTAGGTCACCTAGAGAGAGTGTGTACAGTGAAAAGAGAAGAGGTCCCAGGACAGAGCCCTGGGGTACCCCCACAGAGAGATTAATAGAGGAGGAGGAGGTGTTAGCAGAAGAGACACTAAAAGTACGATGGGAGAGGTAGGATGAGATCCAGGATAGAGCTTTGTTCCGAATACCTAGAGTATGGAGAATGTGGAGGAGAAGAGGGGGGACCACGGTGTCAAATGCTGCAGAGAGGTCGAGTAATATGAGCAGAGTGTAATGACCTCTGTCTTTGCAGCATGGAGGTTGTCAGTTATTTTAGTGAGGGCTGTTTCGGTGGAGAGAGCAGTGCGGAAGCCAGATTGTAGAGGGTCTAGGAGAGAATAGGTGTTGAGAAAATGGAGCAAGCGAGAGAATACCAGACGTTCAAGGAGTTTAGAGGCAAAAGGCAGGAGGGAGACAGGTCGATAGTTAGAAAGACAGGTAGGGTCAAGCTTGCTGTTTTTGAGTAATGGTATGACTGTTACATGTTTGAAGGAGGACGGAAAGGTTCCAGAGCAGGGGGAGGAGTTAAAAATGTGTGTGTAAGGAATCGGGGGCCACGTCCCTTGCGGCGTGACCCCTACTTAGCCACTACCAGTACTGCAGCGGCTGCTGCCCCTGCCCCCCGTCGCTACCCATGCCGCCGCCCAGTGCATACCTTGAACTCTGCCGTCGCCATCTTGGATTCTGGCACTGGTGTTACAGACCCTCAGCTGGGCTCTACTATTTCCTGGTCTCTCAGCCACTCACGAGCAGCTCCTCGACACGCCTCCGCCATGCCCCTCGTTCGGATTGGTCACTGTCGCTTTAAATATCCGGCTGTGACTTCACTTCCTTGCTCTGCATAGCTCCTTGCTTCCTGTGTAGCCTGGAAACTGTGTCGTGCTCCTGTTTGTCTTTTCTCCTACAGATTTGAACCGGCTTGTCTGACTTACCCCTCTGGCTCCCGACTTCAGCTTACCCATCACGATTCTTACCTCTCAGACCCTTGGACACGGAAACGGATTTAAACTACGGAACTCTCTATACTCCTGAACTCGGCAAGTACAACGACTATTCTAAATCTTAACCCAGGCCTGGCCACGCTACAACCACATCCCGGACCCGCTCCCTCTGCTGTCGGTGTGTATATTCAACATCCCACCTCAGTACAGAGGACTGGCCTGGTCTATGGGCTGCACAGCGTGACATTATGCAGAGCCCAACAGAAACAGACCTGACTGAGGTGGGCCAACTCATCAGGGGACTCGCGCATTGCATTGATACTTTGGGAACTCAGATCACAAGCCTGGTACAACAGCTTTCCCAGCTTTCACTACAGCCTATTCCGGCCCCAGCCGCACAGGGTGGCGACCGGCCATCAGAACTCAGGATTGCTACGCCTAAAGCATATACGGGTGACCCTCTAGCCTGTCGTGGTTTTTTGAATCAATGTGAAATACAATTTGAGATTTCTCCCAGCCTGTTCCCCACCGGACGCACCAAGGTAGCCTATGTTTACTCTCTTCTAACAGGGAACGCCTTGGCGTGGGCTTCTCCCATCTGGGAGTTGCGTGCGGAAACCACCCAGGATTACCAGCTCTTCCGCCAAGAATTCCAGCAGGTATTTGATATTCCCGCCCGCAGAGATACTGCCGCTGCTTCTCTTGTTCAATTGTCTCAAGGTCGTAGGTCCGTAGCCAAATATGCATTGGAATTCCGGACTGTCGCGGCGGAGACGCATTGGAACCAAGAAGCCGTTATTGCTGTGTTTTGGCAAGGTTTGTCCGACTCTGTAAAGGATGAACTTGCAGTTCAGCCCAGGCCCCAGGGATTGGAGGAATTGATCGCACTATGCATACGAGTGGATCAGCGCCTTCAACAGCGCCGTCATGAACGCCAGCGTCCCAGAATTTTCTCTTCTGACCCTACTCTTCCCAGATCCTTCCCAGCTCTTCGTCCTGTTCTAGACACTGTGGAACCCATGCAGATTGCCAGTCAAGAGTTCCGTAATACCGACAGGACTGCTGATAGAACTCCTGACCGGACTGCCGAAAGGGTTCGTCGCCGGAATGAGGGTCTTTGCTACTACTGTGGATCTCCAGAACATACACGACCAATGGGGCAAGAGGGACTCATTTTGGGGTCAATATCTTCTCACCCTATCTCTGAAGAGGAACTCCCTAAGAGAATTATGCTTCCAGTCTCGCTTGAGGGTCCGAATTTTCGCGTAACCACAGCCGCTTTTCTTGATTCAGGATCTGGTGGTAACTTTGTGGATCAAGATTTTGCTACTCTTAACAAGATTCCGCTCATCGCTAAGAAATCGCCGATTGGCCTCGAGGCTATTGATGGTCGTCCTTTGCAACCTGCCTTCATCACGTTAGAGACTCTTCCTCTCACCCTTTCTGCCGGTACTCATACCGAAATCATATCCTTTGACGTGATGCACTCTCCTGCCGTTCCAGTTATCCTTGGATTACCCTGGCTACAGCAGCACAACCCACGCATTGATTGGAGGGATGGCAAGACAATTCAGTGGGAGCCAGAGTCAGACGCCTCACCATTGCCGGTCATTTCTCCTACCACAGTCCTCGCGGGAGTGGAAACGCCCCCGGCTAATGATTCCGCTCTTCCTGAAGCATATGCGGATTTCATCGACGTGTTTAGCAAGACACAATCGGAGGTTCTACCTCCTCACAGACCTTATGATTGCCCCATTAATCTGGTTCCCGGCGTTATTCTTCCAAAATGTAAGTCCTACCCCTTGTCTCTCCCTGAAACTGAAGCCATGGCAGCATACATCAAAGAAAACCTTGAAAAAGGATTCATCCGTAATTCTTCGTCCCCCGCTGGTGCCGGTTTCTTTTTTGTCAAAAAGAAAGATGGATCCCTGAGACCATGCATTGATTACCGAGGGCTCAATCTCATCACAGTCAAGAATCGATACCCCCTTCCGCTGATCTCCGAACTTTTTGATAGGCTTCAAGGGGCAAAAAAAATTTCCAAGCTAGACCTCCGAGGAGCTTACAATCTTGTTCGCATCCGAGAAGGCGATGAATGGAAGACTGCCTTCAATACCAGATGCGGCCACTACGAGTATCTTGTAATGCCCTTCGGCTTATGCAATGCTCCTGCTGTTTTTCAGGATTTCATGAATGATGTCTTCCGTGATGTTCTCAATTCTTTTGTAATCGTCTATCTGGATGATATCCTATTTTTTTCTAAAAATCTTCAAGATCATGTCCAGCATACCAGGCTCATTCTCGCTCGCCTTCGTGTCAATAATCTCTACGCTAAGCTCGAGAAATGTCTTTTTCATCAAACCTCTACTGCCTTCTTAGGCTATATAATTTCAGATAAAGGATTTTCAATGGACCCTGAAAAACTTAAGGCTGTTTTGGATTGGCCTCAGCCCAACTCTCTCAAAGCCATCCAGCGTTTTTTGGGCTTCTCCAATTACTATAGGAAATTCATCCGAAATTTTTCCACCACTGTGGCTCCCATTACGGCCCTTACCAAGAAGGGAGCTGACCCGTCTGTATGGCCTCCGCAGGCCGTCTCGTCCTTCGAAACCCTGAAACAAGCTTTGGTCTTGGCACCCATCCTGCGACATTCCAATGTTAGTCTTCCTTTTACTTTAGAAGTTGATGCGTCTGATTGTGGTGCAGGCGCCATCCTGTCCCAGAGATTCTTCCCTCAAGATAAGCTTCATCCATGCGGTTTTTTTTCAAAGAAGTTTTCGCCCGCTGAAAAGAACTATGATGTTGGCAATAGAGAGCTCTTGGCTATCAAGATGGCCTTACAGGAATGGCGACATCTCCTGGAAGGTTCCCGCAAACCTATTTCTATATTGACCAACCATAAAAACCTTCTGTATATCGAAAATACACGTCGTCTGGGGTCTCGTCAAGCTCGCTGGGCACTATTTTTCTCAAGATTTAATTATACTTTGTCCTATATTCCTGGTTCTAAAAACACAAAAGCTGATGCCTTGTCCCGACAATTTTCTCCGGAGGAAAGATCCGAAGATACCCCTGAAACTATCGTACCCTCTAAGTTTATCATTTCCGCCAACTCATTTGACATTCTCGAAAAGATCGTTGAAGCTCAAACACAAATTCCGAGTGGTCTAGAGGGAACTCTTTATGCCGCACCCAGGTTTCATCAAAAAATATTAGAATGGGGTCACTCTGTCCGTTCAGCTGGCCATCCCGGTTTCAAAAGAACTTTGGATCTTATCAAACGTACTTTTTGGTGGCCTAATATGGCAAAGATGGTTCATGAATTTACTAGTGCTTGTCCAGTATGCGCACAAAACAAGACTCTTCATCAAAGACCCTCAGGCTTGCTCATGCCCTTGCCAGTACCCGAACGTCCATGGTCACATATTTCAATGGATTTCATTGTGGATCTACCCCCTTCCAGAGGGATGAATACCATTTTGGTCATCGTTGACCGTTTTTCAAAACAGGCCAACTTTGTTCCACTCAAAGGACTTCTCAAAGGACGCCCACCCTAGCTGATATCTTCACCAAGGAGGTGTTTCGCGTCCATGGGATACCTACATCCATAGTCTCGGACCGAGGCACACAATTTATATCGAAATTTTGGCGGGCTTTCTCCAAGAGGCTTGGCATGGCGCTATCCTTCTCGTCAGGCTATCACCCCCAAACTAATGGGCAAACAGAAAGACTTAATCAAACGCTGGAACAATACCTGCGGTGTTTTATTTCCGATTCCCAGGATAATTGGGTTGACCTGTTACCTTGAGCAGAATTTGCAACCAATTCACTTCGTAATGAATCCACGCATGAAACCCCGTTCTTCGTGAATTATGGTTTCCACCCAAGTCGACTGCCAATCTCAAACATTCCGATAGGAGTGCCGGCGGCTGATGAACGGGTAACTACTCTTCAGAAGTCATGGATCAAGATTCAGTCCGCGCTTCTTAGCGCCGCTCAGAAATTCAAGTCTCAGGCAGACCACCGTCGTCAACAGGCCCCTAATTACAAGCCAGGGGACCAAGTTTGGCTTTTGTCTAAGAATATCAAGCTGAAGTCTCCGACCCCGAAATTAGCACCTCGATTCTTAGGGCCTTTTCTGATCCAGGAACAAATCAATCCTGTGGCATTTCGTCTGCAAATTCCGTCTTCCATGAGGATTCCAAACGTATTCCACGTTTCCCTGCTCAAGCCATTCGTCCAGAGCAAACGGTTCCCTGCTAAGACCCATAGACCCAAACCAGTCACGGTCCAAGGACAACCTGAATTCGAAATCCAGACAATCATGGATTCTCGTGTATCCAGAGGAAAGATACAATTCCTTGTTCACTGGAAGGGTTATGGCCCAGAGGAATGCTCTTGGGTACCCAAGGAGGACATCCATGCTCCAGTTCTCTTGGACCGCTTCCACAAGAAATTTCCGCAGAAGCCTTGGATGGATCGTCCTGAGGTCGATTCTGAAGGGGGGGGTACTGTAAGAAATTGGGGGCCACGTCCCTTGCGGCGTGACCCCTCCTTACCCACTACCAGTACTGCAGCGGCTGCTGCCCCTGCCCCCCGTCGCTACCCATGCCGCCGCCCAGTGCATACCTTGAACTCTGCCGTCGCCATCTTGGATTCTGGCACTGGTGTTACAGACCCTCAGCTGGGCTCTACTATTTCCTGGTCTCTCAGCCACTCACGAGCAGCTCCTCGACACGCCTCCGCCATGCCCCTCGTCCGGATTGGTCACTGACGCTTTAAATATCCGGCTGTGACTTCACTTCCTTGCTCTGCATAGCTCCTTGCTTCCTGTGTAGCCTGTAAACAGTGTCGTGCTCCTGTTTGTCTTTTCTCCTACAGATTTGAACCGGCTTGTCTGACTTACCCCTCTGGCTCCCGACTTCAGCTTACCCATCACGATTCTTACCTCTCAGACCCTTGGACACGGAAACGGATTTAAACTACGGAACTCTCTATACTCCTGAACTCGGCAAGTACAACGACTATTCTAAATCTTAACCCAGGCCTGGCCACGCTACAACCACATCCCGGACCCGCTCCCTCTGCTGTCGGTGTGTATATTCAACATCCCACCTCAGTACAGGGGACTGGCCTGGTCTATGGGCTGCACAGCGTGACAGTGTGTAAGCGTAGGGATTATAGTAGGAGCTAGAGGTTTTAGGAGATGGGAGGGAATGGGGTCAAGAGGGCAAGTGGTAGAGGGAGAAGAGGCGATCAACAGCGACACATCCTCCTCTGAGACAGTGGAAAAAGAGTCAGGAAGGCAGGAGGAGAGTTAGGAAGAGGTGTAGGATGGGAAGAAGAAACAGAGGGGATGTTCTGCCGTATGGATTCCACCTTTTCCTTAAAATAGTCAGCAAAGTCCTGCGCTGAGATGGAGGAAGGAGAGGCAGCTGAGGGTGGTTTGAGTAGAGTATCAAAGACAGAGAACAGTCGGCGTGGGTTAGACTTGTGCATGTTGATTAGTGCAGAAAAGTAGGCTTGTTTAGCTTGTGAGAGGGCAGAGTTGAAACAGGATAGCATAAATTTGTAGTGAAGGAAGTCTGCAAGAGTGTGAGACTTCCTCCAGAGGCGTTCAGAGGAACGAGTGGAGGAACGCAGCATGCGTGTGTGGGAATTTAGCCAGGGTCTAGGGTTAGAAGGGCGAGGGCGGCAGAGAGAAAGCGGGGCATGTAGATCAAGAGACGAGGACAAGACAGAGTTGTACTTCCTCTCAATATACAACTAGCAGCCTCCCTATCCACCTTTAAGCTCCATCTTAAAACACACCTCTTTAATGAAGCATATGGGTATCTCTGTGGTTGATACTATACAGCTCATATGCATTTACCATGACACCTTACAGACGCACTTATATAAAACCCTCCTACTGTCTCTGTAAGGCCGCGCTTATAGTCCCGGCGACGTGACGGCGATGCTGACG
Organism: Ascaphus truei; assembly: GCF_040206685.1. NCBI lineage: Eukaryota > Metazoa > Chordata > Amphibia > Anura > Ascaphidae > Ascaphus > Ascaphus truei. The sequence continues at coordinate 26,604 of NW_027455326.1, forward strand.
TCACGCTGCAGTCGCTGAAAAAATAAAATTGAAGTGACTTTCAGCGATCGCGACAAAGCCGTCGCATAGTCGCGTCGCTCCTTCTATAAGCACATTTGTTTTGATGCGACATTGCATCGCCGGGACTATAAGCGCGCCCTAAGATCTCCCTACTTAACACTTAGATTGTAAGCTATGCAGGGACGAGACTCATTTTCCTAATGCTACTTTTATGTATGAAGCGCTTATTCCTATTAGATCATGTGTATTACTACTCTAAAGCACTATGTACATAAATGGCCATTATAACTTCTTGCCGCTCTCTTGGCATCTGCAGGGCACTGCATGGCTGGATACATAGTCACAGACATGGACCCAGATCCATATCTTTTCTGAGGTTGTGGCCCTCACTGTGGAGATGAGCGCAAATGTTGGTAAGATGTTGTTATAGCTTTAGATTGTCCTATTCTTTTGGAGGAAAACTGCAATAACTATTCCAACACATACAGTACTCTACATTTTAGACATCATTGAGCAATATAAAAGAAGACAGAATGATTAGTTCAGCAATTTTGCTATGATGTTCCAGAATAAACTAAGGTTGTAAAGGTCACTCGTCATCAATAATTTGTCACACTTTATCTGATTCAATAGGTGTAATCAATTAGCTTAACTGTTATGGTCTCCATTGGACTTTAATTACTACTCATGCAGTTTCTAAATCATATCATAACTTGTTTGTCAGCACAATTGCAACTGTAAGAAGGTTGATAAGCAAATATTTAGCCACAGCGTGTATTTATTTGAAAGAAACATACTAGCCTTAACATGTACAGTATGCTAAATGTTTTTTGTTTTGTTTTTGGACGTCAAGCATTATTTTTACAGTGTACTTCTGTTCTAGGTGTTATTACTTGATAGACGCCCAAACAGCCTGTCGTAATGTCTGATGACATGATTGTCTTTCTCCTCGCTGTAAATTAGATGTTATATGCCACTGACGTGGCGCCGGCCGTGATGCAACAGATGGAAACTCGAGCACCGAGCCTCCTGAAGTGTGCTGGACACTGTCCCTGACTCCTTGCATTTTCCTCCCAGAATCCTCTAGCTGGCCCAGTTACTGGACTCCCCGATCTCGGACCTTGTTGAAGCCCCTATAGTCTTCATCACTTCCCCCCAACTCCTCTCCTACCCTCACTCACACCTCAACTCCTCTCTTCTCACCACTCCAATCCTCTGTTCTCACCACTCCTCTCTCCTCATTACACCTCTCTCCTCTCCACTCCTCTCTCCTAACTCACACCTCCAGTCCTTTCACTCCCTCTCCCACACCCAGGCCTCTCACTCACATTTCTGTCACACCCACTGCTAGTCATCTCACTCACACTCCTGTCATGGCCACTCCTCTCACTCAAATGCACATTCTTCTCATGCCCACTCCCAATCCTTTCACTTCCTGTCCCCTCAAGCTCACTCCCAGTCCTCTCCTCCATGTCACTCACTCTCCAAACTTACACACAGATGACAGTTAGAAAACAAAAACAATGAAAGATAGTATCAAATACACAACAATGTAACTCACACTGATAAGCCAAAAAAAATCATAACTCAAAATATAAGTACAAAAGACAAGCTAATCACAAATTGCAAACAATTTGCATCAAAATATCTTACCAATATAACACACCCACCACCCTCGGGAGATATGGCGGCTACTGTGTGTGTGCGTTACCTGTTGCTCACAAGAGGTCTGAACCTTTGCTGCTGGGAGCCTGGGGTGTACCTGATCTGTCTGGTGATAGCGCCTTCACTTGCGCAGGATCCTAAAAGTGTTGGATAACCCGTGCAGGACATTATGTAAATAATACACACTGGTCTGGTATAACGAGTTTACTGAACGCATAAGAAGAGTAATAACAGAACTACTCAGGCCTCATAGGGCCATGCCCCCCACATCATGTCCACATCCCGGTTGGGTTTACCCCTGTAAGGAATCCGCTCCACGGTTTACTGGTTACCTTACCTTGCAGACCGGTGCAGTTCTGGAACAGCTTTCCTGAGGTTTGCTGCAGCCTGGATTCACTCAAAGCAATTCACACTCCCTCTGGTATCTACTGCAGCTGTGCAGCCTTTCATTGCAAACTATACTTGCATTCACTCATTAGGGGCAGGACCTTCACACCCCCGCCGGGGATTGGCCCGCTGGCCTTTAAGTATTGCTTGCCCATAATGCTCCTTGCCGAGCATAGTCCTAACTGGATGTCAACTGTTTTGCCACAAGCTCTCGCTTGTTCTCCTTTGCTGATACCAGGTTCCGCCCTGCGTCCTTCAGCTTCCTTCAAGCCGCTTGTTCTCCCATGCTGATTCCAGGTTACGTCCTGCATCCTTCAGCTCCCTTCAAGCCGCTTGTTTCCTTATGCTGATACGGAGGTATTCCCTGCGTCCTTCAGCTTCTGTTCCCCTGTGCTGAAGCAGAGGTTTCGTCCCTGCGTCCTTCAGCCTCCTGGATTCCTGCACTAAAGTAGAGGTTCGTCCCTGCGTTCTGCAGTCTCCTGGATTCCTGCACTGTAGCGGAGGTTTCCCTGTATCTACAGCTTCCTGGTTCCTGGGGCCTACTCTTTCCCTAATATAGAGAGGCCGTGTCCTGGTTCCTGCGCTGAAACAGTGGATTCCCTTGCCCGCTCAGAACTTTTGCGTTGTAGCACTGGTGCACCCGTGCAGCAAGACGGTGTGCTATTCTGGTCTGCCTACCATCTCCTGTGACCAGCACCATGGGCCATGGTCGTCGCTCGCGCAAAGGCCAACCCCGCGCTCCTAAGCTGAAGCGGGTCTCTCCTATCTCCTTATTGCCGAACTTCTGACCCTGGCTTGTACAACGACGACGCTGTCTTCTCTAATCCTGATCCTGCGACATATGACTACGAACTGCGCAATCCGGATCAGCCTGCGCGGTCTCAGATCGGTGCTTTTACAACCCCACCTCAGCCTCGCGGTCCGACCCTGGTTTGTGGCGAGCAGAACCCTGACAACCCCAAAGAACTGAGGTGCCCCTGCCACCCAATCACCCTGGTGTCCACAGAGTCAACCCACCCAAAGTGTGTGTGACAGGGCTGCCCACACCCACATGTTACTGTTGGTGCACTTGTAGATGGGGATACCTGCCAGGAACTCCAGCACCCGGTATCACCGACAGAAGAGAACCGTCCATCCTATGGCATCGTTGTCAATGAAGGTGCCCGCCACCCCGTGGGGTGGTAACCGGCAGGAGTGTCCCACCGTGAAGATAGTCTCTATGCCTTGTGGTAGTGGTCTGTTCCCAGACCACAAGCCGCAACTGCTGCGTGGCATTCTGCTGTGTCCCTGACACTAATAATGCTAAGTGGGGTAGAAGTGGGGCAGTCTCCCTGTCTAGGGGGCCTGTCCCTATAGCTGCCACAAGCTATGTGAGAGTCGGGGCCTAGCTGGGGCCTAACTTGGGGTCTCTGGCCTAGTGCAGGGGCCTACTAATACCCTTCACCTACACCCCTACCCTCTGATGTCCCAGCTCCGACTGGCATGGTCTCCTAAGCACGCCAAATGTATTCACTAAGTTGCATGGGGATCCAGCTGCGTGCTTGGCTGCTGCAGCCCATGTGTCTAGCAGCCCCAGTAGCTGCTGTGTGTTGTAGTTCCCGCAGAGCACATTACTGTAATGGCTGCCACTCTGGCTCTCTTGCGCATGCGCAACTGCACTGCGGCTACGCGCAAGATGGTGGTGTCCTGCAGAGGGAGCCTCCAGCGATGCAGTTGCCGCCCCACACCTCCCCACAATGCCTGCATGCTCCCCCGCAGTAGCGGCGGCAAGCGGGATCCAGGGTGGACCGTGCTTTACCAACAAGCTCCTAGCTCAGTGTCTCTCTCCCTCACTCTCTTCCCAGCACTGACAGTGTCTAAAATGACCGCCTTATAGTGTGTATGTTGTGTGAACTCGCGACGTTATGTTAATTCCGCTTTAAAATAAAGTACATAGTATATCAGCTGTTTACCCGTACGTATTCTCAATTTTAATAGACGCGATGAAAACTATGTGATTTATATTACAGAATACGACTAGTCAAATTGTATTCTGCGATTATGACCAAGGACAAACTCACATCTTCGTGAATATCCTCCATAATCTGGTAGACATATCAATATTATCTCATCTTAATAAATACTTAATAGAGCATCCAATGTAAATATCCTGCATAACTGGCAGACCACTAGGGTACAGTATAGCAAAGGTTTCAAGGAAATATAGTCCATAAAATGCTAAAGAATTATTCAGCTCAAACATAAATTTATACATATAGAGCAGCTGAAGGCTGAAGGAGTGGCTCAGTGAGTAAAGACACTGGTTCAATTCCCAGTGTCAGCACCTTGTGACCTCGGGCAAGTCACTTTATCTCCCTGTGCCTCAGGCACCAAAAACATAGATTGTAAGCTCTACGGAGCAGGGACCTGTGTCTGCAAAATATCTCTGTAAAGCATAAAAAAACTAGCAGCTGCATACAAGAACAAGCTATTATTATTATTAATATTATTATTATCCTTTGGACCTTAGTACAAAAGGAAAATCACATTTTAAAAAATGATACTTATAAGAGTTAAATAGATTTGATGTAGCTAGTGATACATTTTAGTAGATCATTATTACATCATTAGAATTCTTCATAGATGATATTATAATGCATAGAGATTTTGAAACCTCATACGTCTGTACTGTTGCAGCACGAAACATAGATATCCTAAAGTGAAGGGTTGTGTGGAGATAAACTATGTAGAGTGTCTTCAAGTCAAGTGGTGAGAAGATTAGCATAAATTAGCAGGAGCTGAGCATGCAAGGTGTCAGAGGTGGATGTATAGCAGATGAATGAGATGAAAGAGGTGTCAAGCTGTTATGCTTACACTAAAATGTGTGGCAGAAAGTGGATTAAATGTGGGACATAATGTCATAAATCATTTACAGGTAGCATGATTTAAACCGCTTAATATTCTTCTCCCCTGTGTACTGTAGTTTAAACCTTTTCTTTGAGAATAAATACTGTTAAATCCAACAGTGAGTTTTCTACTTGGAAAAAGTGCAGTGTAGTTCAAGGCTACTTCTCCACACCTGACTAAAGCAGTTTGACCCCAGAAACGTGCTTTTCTCTAATACATTGATCTGCAATTAAAAAAAACGTGTTGCACATCTAACTTCTTTTTCAGTTGTGTATACCATAGAGATTTCTATTTCTTCCTCTGTCAATTTTTTTTTTAAGCTGGTTTTTGTATAGAGCTGCTAGTTTTACGTAGCGCTTTACAGAGACATATTGCTGGCACAGGTCACCCATGGAGCTTACAATCTATGTTTTTGGGCCTGGGGCACAGGAAGATAAAGTGACTTGCCCAAGGTCACAAGGAGCCGACACCAGGAATTGAACCAGTTGCTCCAAACTCAGTGCCACTCACTGAGCCACTCCTTCTCCCGTAAGTTAAACAAATAATAGGAATCTAATCCTTTCCAGTACAGTCAAATGTTGGTAACAATTTGGTGTAATACCTTTACACACCGACTACAGGAATATTATGCACCATTAAACTTGTTACACACGTTTTGTAATCTACAGTACTTATTTAAAAGGACAAATGCCTGTCGTTATGTATTTCATAGAAAAGGTTCATAATGTATCTCAGCTGAGATTCCGAATAAGTGAAGTGGTAATAAAAACACTAAGGGGACGAGATCACGGTCAGGAATCTAGGTTAAGACAGTGGGATGCATTTTGGATCAACAAATTAGATACATGTCCCCTTGAGGTACAGTATGAATAAAGAACTGGACCCAAGTTTGTTCCTTTAGATACAGTATGCTTGTCATCAACACTAAGTTTTTTTTGTATTTGTTTTTTTTTTTACTTGGACCAACCCTGTATTTTCTTCCCACTGTTGTAACATGTATTGCAGGTGTAGCCAGGTACCCCTTGGGCTGCTAAACTTCTCTGCCTAACACATAAGTCCTGGTACCAGCGCAGGCAGTGTTATGGTTAATCCTTGCCATTGCTTCAGTAAACAACTCCCAAGTAGTGACAGGGGGTGGGTCCAAGGCCTAGGTACTGCCTATAACCGGGGCAAATACCTGGGACCCTCCCCTGGTACCAAAAAGGGGCTGAAGCATACGGTTAGAGGTTCTCCCTCACACCTCGGTGAGAGAGATGTGTTCTACCATCTCCCCCCAGGGGGAGTGGGGTGTGTGTGTTCTGTGCTGAGCTAGGGACCTGGTTCCAGGCCTTCCCTCTTTCAGGGGAGTGGAAGTACCTACCCCTTATTTCACCAGGAGATGAGGAAGTTAAGGAGAGACTTCTGGGGCCTCAAGCTCCTGGGGTTGGCTCCAGGGACAAAGCAAGAAGATGTACTACATGTCAGTGTGCTGTTTGATGTTTGCTGAATAAAGACCACCAGTTATGTTTTACTCCTGCCTGAGGATGCAGTCATTCAGGGGGAGGGAAAAGAGGTTTCCTGCAGGGACTGCACCTATCCATGATAGGCCCTGTTGGATGGAGGCGCTGCACCGAAGAGTAAGAGAATCAGATACGAAAACCTGTCCTGTTTAGCCCCACTATCACCGGCGGAAGCTCAGACTCCTGAGAGCCTAAGGCTTTGTCCATAGTATGGCAGCCCGCACGCCTCCGCGCTGACGCTGAGGCTCACCTGCTCAATCAGGAGCAATTTCATGGACTAGCAGGAGAGCCAACGTGCGCGATCGGGAGGCGGAGCTATGACATCACGGGTTAACAGGGGTAGAAGCGCCGACGTCAATGTCACAGCGCCGGTATCAACGTCACGGCGCTGACGTCAACGTCACGCTGCTTCACCCTGATTGGATGTTGGCAGCCACGTGACGTCCTCAGCACGGTCTGAAAACATTTTCTCCTGTCGGATGAAGGGGGGGTTTGCTTTCCATAGTACACAGTTTTAAGTGATATCACCGGTGCCAGTTGCACGCAGTGATCGCGGCCTGCGTCTGGGCTCAGACAGGCTCTACTGCAAGAGACATTCTGTGGGTGAGACGCTCCACGTGGGACACCGCGGAGGCGGATTCCTGTTCCTGCGTCAGACCTTTTTTGAAGATCTTTACACCCGGGTGCGAACGTGTGCCCAGGCAGGTATCTATAAGTGCACCAACCTCATCTCATCTAGTGGGCAGCGCTGTCTCACACTTGGGTGGGAGGGGACTCTGGGGACACTTGGGACTTTGGTATATTGTGTGGGGTTATCACCCATGGGGAGCAGTGTTACAGGGTGACACTGAAGTACTGTTGATGACATGTGATGTGATGTTATGGTTATGTTTCCTATACAGTAAACTGTTCTTATATATACTTCGGTGTATGTGCTTACTGTGTATGTGGGTCCTGTTTAAAGGGGCATTCTACACTCCTAGAATCCTACACAGGTGGAGGTGCTGTAAGTAAGATCGTTCCAGAGGATTCACCCCAGGTTCCCATCCGCGGAGGCTCAGGCCTCCTGTGAACCTGCAGGTATACGCACCACACCTGGTAACATATAGGTTCCCCCTCACATGCACTCTATCTGCGATTGGGGTAGGGGGAATACCCGTTACAAATATATGAATTATATTTGATTAAAGCCATTTGGTGGCAAGTACCCTAGTGATCTGGCAGTTGATGATCTATGAAACAATATACTGCTTACTTGAATAGACCATTAAGATGCGATAATACTGATAGATCTACCACATTATGGGTAACGGCGAGTAAAGGCTTCACTAATTTAACCGTGATCACGTGATCCCTATACAATGCAGGGCAAGAGCTTTTTATGACGCTTTTTGGCCTGTTTGGATTACTATGCTGTTGTTTATATTACGTGGCTGGCGTTGTGTTTGTAAACACATGTTGTGGTTTTATTGATTGAAAACTGGAGAGAACCCGGGTATCTCTACAGAAAAGTGTAATCAAAAATAAACAAAAGATATGCACATGGTTTTCATGTATTGCAGTTTTTTAATGTACAGTAGATTCTCGGTTATCCTACTTTTGATTAACCAACACTCGTTTTATCCAACATAACCCCCCACCCCCTTCTTCTAACTTACCAGGCTCTTCACATTGTTTTGTTGTATGTGGAGAGGCACGCAACATTCTGATGTTGGCGAGGTTCGAGGGTCACATATTTATGTCTGCTATGTTTGCACGTACACTTCATGGCATTGTCTACCACAACCATTTTGTGTGTTCAACAAGAGTTTTCTAATTAAAAAACGCCCTGTCTGCACCCTCCCCTTACCTGTATCGAGTCTTGATAAGGACAGGGTGGGATAAGGGATAAGTAAACACTTGATTGACAAACAATCCTCCATGCACAGGATCCAAGAAAAGTAATCATGGTTACAGTCATTTCCAAAGAAACACATTTTTGCTTTAAGAACGGTTACACTTGGAGACAATTCAATTCATACTGTAAATTCATTACAAAATGTTTTTTGGTTAGGCAGGGACAGCACTTTAAAAGTACAATCTCCCTTGTTTTAAAAAAATAATAATAATAATACTTCGTAAAAAAAAAAAATTACGTAATTATTGGGGCCTTTAAATTGGGAAGTGTTTGTCTATCAACTGTTTTCTTCACCCTTATTCCCCTGGTCCTTATCAAAGAACTATTAAAGATAAGGGGAGGAGGCGAGGGGGTCTATGGCTTGACAAGCACTTGCTGAACACACAGTGACATCTCACAAAAGGGAGCAGCCAGAGGAAATCATCCCCCTCCCAAGTCTAGATACATAAAAAATACTTACAGGTGTCAGATGTTGAACATTTGTTTTGATCAATTATCCAGATAAGACCCCTTACACATGTCACTGGAATATGTTCATGTTGGTCCTGGGCCAGATTGCCCCTTTAAACATAGGTAATCATGCCTAAGCCTTTCGGTGCAGCGTTGGAGCTAAAGTACACATTGGACTACTTAGGTGTCTGAAAATTAGGAGAGATTTTCCTGTGGTTGGGACCTCTGAATGGGGGAATGTTTGTCTAGTAATTGGTACCTCTAACCTTCGTCCAGACTGTCCCTGTCTACAGTATGAACCAATAAATACAAGGAGAGGGGGAAAGTGGGGAGGAGTGGGGACTCGTGCAACTCTTGTTGAACACACAGCGGCAACAAAGAAAAAAGGAGTTACCATGTTAACTAAAAATAATATATCACTTGTGAGCACTTTCACATGTCTCAGACTGGGCGGTAAGCCTGCTTTTCACCATTATGTTTTAGCATTAAATGGTTACACTGCAGTTAGGGATTCTGGGTATTGACATGCAAATGAGCACACAGGGTCACCTCTTGCTTCAGATCCATTTTAACATGGACCCCTAGTTTATGCCTGCCTTATTACAAGGCTTGGGTTAAAGCAATACACAGCCCGTAAACCTACTCACCCTTCAACTGTTTCAACCATTTGAGTCTCATAAGTGTGAGCCTGATTATACTTGATTTGCCATTTGAAGCAGGGATAGGTGTAAGTCTCACATTAAATGCGTTATGGTGGGGTAAAAAGTGACAAAAACCCTCCACCATACAGCATACAGCAAATCAAAATATCAATTGTGAGCACATTCACATATCTAAGACCAGGGCCACCAACAGAAATCGTGGGGCCCAGGACAAACATTTTAAGGAGCCCCCCCCCCATCCCGTGTCGGCGGTATTGCCCGCCGTCCCCCCCCCCCCATTTCACACCTCACGAGCCCCCTCTCTTCCCCCCCTTCCTATGTATTTCTCTCCCTTTGTCTCACCCTCTCTCACTCTCCCGCCTCGCATGTATTTCTTTCCCCTGGGTCTCACCCCCTCTCACTCTCCCGCCTCACATGTATTTCTCTCCCTTCCGTCTCACCCCCTCTCACTCTCCCGCCTCACATGTATTTTTCTCTCCCCTGCGTCTCACCCCCTCTCACTCTCCCGCCTCACATGTATTTCTCTCCCTTCCGTCTCACCCCCTCTCACTCTCCCGTCTCCATGTATTTCTCTCCCTTCCGTCTCACCCCCCCTCACTCTCCCGCCTCGCATGTATTTCTCTCCCTTCCGTCTCACCCCCTCTCACTCTCCCGCCTCGCATGTATTTTTCTCCCCTGCTTCTCACCCCCTCTCGCTCTCCCGCCTCGCATGTATTTTTCTCCCCTGCTTCTCACTCCCTCTCACTCTCCCGCCTCGCATGTATTTTTCTCCCCTGCTTCTCACCCCCTCTCGCTCTCCCGCCTCGCATGTATTTGTCTCCCCTGCGTCTCACTCTTACTCGCTATTTTCCTCACTCACCCCTCTCCCTCCGTCAATTACCCCACGCTCACTCATTCTGTCCCCCCCACACAATTCTCCCCACAAGATATATACCAAAAAACTTTCCACCCCAAATACATTTTAAAAAAATCCCCACCTCCCAAGTATATACAACCGCCCCCCCAAATGCATACAAAAAACCCACCAACCAGTACATATAACCAAAAAACAATACATATAACCACACACACACACAAACGTATATATATATACACACACACACACACACACACACACACACACACACACACACACACACACACACACACACACACACACACACACACACACACACACACACACACACACCACATTAAAAAAATCATGCATATAAAAAGATACCCCAAACCTCCCCCAATACATATAAAAAGATACCCCAACCCTCCCCAATACATATAAAAAGATACCCCAACACTCCCCCAATACATATAAAAAGATACCCCAACCCCCCCATACATAAAAAATTACCCCAACACCCCAATACATAAAAAAATACCCCAACCCGACAATACATAAAATAAATACCCCAACCCTCCCCCAATACATATTAAAAGATACCCCAACCCTCCCCAATACATATAAAAAGATACCCCAACACTCCCCCAATACATATAAAAAGATACCCCAAACCCCCATACATAAAAAATTACCCCAACACCCCAATACATAAAAAAATACCCCAACCCGACAATACATAAAATAAATACCCCAACCCTCCCCCAATACATATTAAAAGATACCCCAACCCTCCCCAATACATATAAAAAAATACCCCAACACTCCCCCAATACATATAAAAAGATACCCCAACCCTCCCCCAATGCATATAAAAAGATACCCCAACCCCCCCATATATAAAAAATTACCCCAACACCCCAATACATATAATAAATACCCCAACCCCCCAATACATATATATATAAAAATCAGACTTACCTTGCTGGCTGCAGAGAGGGGGCGACGACTGCGGGGGGACCCGATGCTGCGAAGGGTGGCAGGACTACAAGGGGGGCCCCGGTGCTGCAGAGGCAGCAGGGGCCAGTGCTGCAGGGGCAGGAGGGGCCAGTGCTGCGTGGGTGGAGGGACGGCCGGAGCAGCGGTGGCGAAAGGGTTGTGGTGGTGGGATGGCCCGGGGGGAGGGTGGCCAGCAGCTACAGTGGGGCCACTGCGGGGAGGAGGGCCCGGTGCTGCGGGGCCAGGACGGACCAGTGAGCGGGGTGGGGGGGAGGGATGTGGGATGGGCCGGGGGGGGGTTCGGTGGCTACGGGGGAGCCACTGCCGGGAGGTGGGTGGCAGTGCTGCGGGGGGGCCCGGCGGCTGGTTACAGCAGTTGCCGCCGGCCACGCTGCACCTAAGCCACGATGCTGCTTGCCTGCTCCCGCCCGCGCCGTGCCTCCGGCGCTGCCAACAGGGAGACCAGTGCCGGGTGCAACGTTTTTTTACTTAAATTAACGGCCGCGCAGGGGGCCCGGCCGCCCGGGCCCCCCTAACTCACGGAGCCCGGGACACCAGTGCCCTTTGTCCCCCGCTGTTGGCGGCCCTGTCTAAGACTGCAGGACTGCAACCCTGCTTTCCACAATTATATTCTAGCATACAATGCTTCCACTGCAGCTAGAGATTCTGGGAAATTATATGCAAATGAGCACATAGTGTCACTTTTTGCTTCAAAACCATTTTATCATGGACCCCCATAAATTTTGCCTGCCTTATTAGGCCCGTAATATAGTGCGTACGCTTGCTCCGCTGTGCGCACGCGGCTCTTATAATTGGCTGAGGTTAGCCAGCCGTTCTATACTAGGGCCGCGCGCGCGCACGGCAGTCAGCATGGAGCCGGACGATCGGGGGAAGACTCCAAAAAGAATCTTTTCGCGCCGATGCCGCTCAGAGGCTGCAATGTATGTATGTGTATATATATAAAATATATATATATATGTATGTAGTCAGATAAGGCAGTTGGCACTCCAATAGGTGCTGGTAAGCCACAGGTGCACGTCCCATATAGAGAATGTAGTTATACGTTACCGTTCCAAGGATTGGTAAACAAGAGACAGCCCTCAAAGTTGAAAATCAAAGTGTATTAGTGAAAGCAAAAATACATCCAGAAACCCAACGTTTCGGTCCTACAGAATGGGACCTTCCTCAGGGGGATACAAAAAGAATCTTTTCGCGCCGATGCCGCTCAGAGGCTGCAATGTATGTATGTGTATATATATAAAATATATATATATATGTATGTATATATATAGATATATTTATCAAAGTTGCACATGTTGTGTTAATAAATTATTTATTCTCACGTCTGGTTTTTTTTTAATTAAATTTTTTTTTTATATAATAAATTATTAAACACACGCACGCACGCACGCAC
>NW_027455327.1:0-5000 GCF_040206685.1 Ascaphus truei
TATTTCCACTTTCTCTTTTAAGACATAGCTGTCGTTATTTGACTGTGGAATGCTTTTAATTAAAACAGGGTCCCTTTTCCCAAAGCCACTGTAAGGATTCCTTGTGGTTAAGACATCAAGCTTCTTGGAGGTGATCTCCTTTGCTTCTAACTGTTCCGTGTTTTTTATGAACGCAGAGGCCAACTTCTCTGAATAAGTTTTCTCTTTGCCTTGTCTTTCCTGGAAGTTACCATAAGGGTCCCCACTTCCATCCGACCTCATCTCACTTCCCCTCATTGTGGTTCTGGGTCCTGTGCTTGGACGATCTATGGTTGGGAAGAAGAAGTCATCCGAAGGTTGGGCTACCAAAGTAGGATCAGCAGGATTTGAGAATTCTGATGACCTCATCTGAGGCAGGATACTCTCATCCCTGAACTTTGTCTCCCCTGAAAAACCCTCTTTATTTTCCACAGACAGTGACATCTGTCTCCAACCTTCAGTCTTTACCATGGACCCCTCTGTTGTCTGTAAAACCAGCCTGTTACCAACACCTGCACTCGGCATTACCTTGTCACCTGCCATAGCTGGTACAGTTACTGGCATTTCAGTCACTGGCAGATCTCTCCCATCACTGGATAAACTTCGCCTCCCCTCCCATGTTTCAGAATGAGTTCCCCGGCTCCCATTACCCACGACTTCCTTTGTAGATGATGGATAGAGCCCAGGCTGATGCTGATTGCTGTACATATCAGACTTTAAAGTCTGTCCTTCGTATTCATTCTCATCAGTGTCACCGGCATCTGGATGAATTATAATGGTTGTCAAGCTCTCTATTTTCTCCTGCTTTTCCAGGCCAATCAATCCTGTAATATCAAGCACAGTATAGTTAGGTGCAAAGGAATACACTGCATCAGGTCCCAGTGATTAAAGCAACAATTTAAGCTGCATGAGAATATTTTTATCCCCTCCTGAAAACCCCACGCCCCACTGTATAATGAGGATCTCTATATACAGTATTTCCAGTTCCGAGGCAAGATCTCTCTGAAAATAAATAGATCTTAACCGCTTCGCAGCAACATATTGCATTAAATCAGGGGTTCTCAACTCCAGTCCTCAAGTCCCCCCAACAGGCCAGGTTTTCAGGATATCCCTGCATGACTGAGCCACTGATTGAGCCACCTGTGCTGAAGCAAGGATATCCTGAAAACCTGACCTGTTTGGGGAGCCTTGAGGACTGGAGTTGAGAAGCCCTGCATTACATCATCTCTTTGGTGATAAGACATAAACTGCATTAAATGCAAGCAAATTGTTGATGCAGACGTTTTCCCCTTTTGATGTCCTCCTTGAATTAATGAGGCGGCCATCCTCAGCCGTAAACATAAAGGGAAAGAATGATAATTTCCGGATAAAGTTAGAATTACATGGACCCAAAGAAACTAGAAACATGTTCATTATTTGTGTCCCACAGGGAGCCTGTGGTTCTGCTTAGTGGTAATGTCGCTGTCTTTGACCTATGTCCCTGTACATAGACACACACCATAATTAGTGTGGAAGATCTCCAGAGCAAGGGACTCATTGTGCCTGAAAAGTTATAAGTGCAGCGCCACATACACTGTTGGTACTATATAAAAACAGAAAAAAATATTGTTATGTTTAATTATACAAACATCCACACACTAAACGTGTCTTTTGTCTAATTATACAAACATGCCGTTATTTCTGTATGTATGTATATCTTTATTTATATAGCGCCCACAGTGTACTCCATGCTTTACAAAGACAATACAGTACAGGGAATTATAATGCAACGAGTGCAACAAAGTCAGAAAACAGGAAAGGAAATCCCTGCCCCGGAGAGCTTACTCTCTAAGTGGTATGTTAGGTGGCTTACAGAGACAGCAGGTGGGGGAATAAGTGCAGTAGATGGCAATGCTTCATTTAAGAGGTGGGTTTTCAGGTTTGTCTTGAAGGTGGGGATAGAAGGTGCTTGGTGTACTGTACAATGAGTGTGAGGGAGTTACACAGATAAGGGGCAGTGAGGGGAAAGGGTTTAAGGCGAGAGAGATCAGTAGAGGTGAAATAGGTGGAGAGGAGACAGTAATGGGTAGAGCGCAGGAGAAGAGCAGGGACATAATGAGATACCAAAGCTGTAGAGGTGAAAGGGGGGGGGGGGGGGGGGGTCGTTTAGCTTTTAGTGAAATGTTGAAAATGTGCTTAATCCACATTGGCTAGTAATTTGTTCGCAGGTGAACTGTGGCAGGAAAGGTCTGAATTCTCAGAGGAGAGGTGACAGCTATTATTTGCCCATCACTTGTAACATTTCTCCTGTCCCCTATCCTTCCTGTCTTAATCTTCTTATATAGCATTTAGCGAGGCTGTAATTGCTCCACTTGGGACATACCATTTTCCCAGTACAAATATTTAAAGAGTGTCTCTTTCATGTGGAAGGCTCAGGAGGGAATGGATATCAGATCTGGCGGCTTTCAGGAGGCAGGGTGACAAGCAGAGAAGGAGGGGAGAAGAGAGGGGGGGGGTGAAAGAAAGGAGGAAGGGAGAGAGGATGAGGGGGTAGAGGAGGGAGAGAGAGGGGGAAGAGGAGGTGGAGAGGAGGTGGAGAGGAGGGGAAGAGGAGGGAGAAGAGGGGGGGAGAGAGGAGGGGGTGACAGGAGGGATAGAAGAGCGGGGAGATAAGGGAGAGGAGGGGGGAAGGGAGAGGAGGGGGGAAGGGAGAGAGGAGAGAGGAGGAGAAGAGGGGAGGAAATTTAAAAAAAAGTGTGAGATGTGAAGGGGAGGAAAGGATGAAAGGAGGGGTCGACAAGGAGAGGAGAGGGAAAAGAAAGGGTGAGAAACAGGGAGAGAGAAAAGGTGAGAGGGAAATGATGGAGAGAGGGGAGACAGGTAGATGTATGAAGATAAGGGGAGATAGAAAAAGAGCAGGGCAGGAGGAATTGGAAATTGGAAAACGAAAAGGGAAAATGTATGGTAAAAGAGGGAGCAAAATAAAGGTGGAGAGAGGGAAGGAGGGAATGGCAAGGGAAGGGAAGACGAGGAAAAAAAGAAAGGCAGAAAGAGAGAGTACAGATGAGAGAGAGAGAAAGACCCTTCAGATGCAGAGAATAAATATTAATAAACCAGGTCTGTGAAGGGAGGGGGTAACCAGGCTATATAATAAAGGTTAAGCCCTCTGGTTACCCCTGAAACCGTGGGGTCCCTGGTAGCTGCATAAGCCAGGGACCAGGGATAATACACGTGGGAAATAAAGTGACCCCTGCTGTTTTCTGTTTTCATGTTCCCTAAGTCCTAGAACTGTGAGGTTTCTTGTGTGTCAGTTTTAAGTGGGATATTTGGGTGGAAATGCGATTATTTTGTTTGCAGGAGTTCGGGGGCCAAAGTTACCGGTAGTCGTTTAATTCTCCCTGGCGAGCAGGCTTGATTTGCCAGTACGTGGGGTGAATTACACCGGGGCTACCCAGTGGCCCCCAGACTCTTGGATTTCGAGCCCAAATATCCCCCAATCCATTTCCCGTATAAGGTTCCCCAAAGTATATACTTCATTAAAGTTTACTTTATAAGATGTTTTATAATTAGTATAAGGCTCTATACCAGGGGTGAGCAAACTTTTTATGCCGAGCCCCCCTTTTCATCCATAACATTTCTCGGGCCCCCCTGCCTGATGTAATCAAAATCACATGAAAAAAAAAACCCTTTATTAAACGGTATACAATATAAATCCAAATATGTTTAAATACTTACATATTTCAACAGCTCGCGCTTGCAAAATTAGGCTGCGTCCACGCTGCCGCTGAGAGCGGTGACATCACCAACTCTCCAAGCATGAGCACAGGGTGTCCTGCATAATTTTGCTAGCATGGATCGGGGCTATTTGTGTGTGTGTCTGTGTGTGGCTGTGTGTGTGTATTTACTGCTGCTGAGCGCACATCAAAGTCAATTTTGTTTGTCTCCCCAAGCGCCAAGCTTGGGAGAGTGTACGTGCACAAAGGCAATCCTTTGGGGGGGCATTCATCCACCTCTTTGCTACCTCCTTTCCCTCTCCCCCCCCTTTTTTTTTCTTCCTTCCCCTCGATGCTTTTTGTCTTGCTATCCCCATTGTCATCCAAACTCCTACCTACAGTATTATTTATTTTTTCCCGTTTTCAATGTTGTGTTTTCACTTTCTTTTTTATTATTTCTGTACATTCATAGTGTGAGTGATATAGTGGCAGCCGACCCTTTCACTTGCAGAGGATCGCAGCGAAGCAGGTTGCCAGCGGAGGAGAGCAGGAACACAGCGCTATTGCAGGGCAGACACCGGGAGGGGCGTTTGACTTCACCGTGCTCGGGCGTGCTCCTCCCCGTACCTCCGAAGCCCCTGCGCGTGCGCTGACACACCATCACGTTGCCGCCACCTGCTCTACACTGTTCAGCCACCCGCACACATCTTTGGCTGCCCGCCCGTGCACATCTTCTTGGCCGCCCCTCGCGCACAGCGTCTGCTGGCCCGCGCACCCAGCTATCTGTCGCACGCCGCCTGCGCCCCCCTAAATAATCTTGCCCCCCCAGTTTGCACACCACTGCCCCCCCAGTTTGCGCACCACTGCATTACAACACACTCTCTCAATCAATCAATCACCACATACACACACTCACCACATACACTCAATCAATCACCACACACACACTCAATGCCCCCCCCACACACACACTCAATCCCCCCCCTCACACACACAATCCCCATACACACACACACTCAATCCCCTCCCCACACACACACACACACACTCAATCCCCACACACACTCAATCCCCCCCCACACACACACTCAATCCCCCCACACACACTCAATACCCCCACACACACACACTCAATCCCCCCACACACACACAAACCCCCCCCCCCCACACACACACAAACTCAATCCCCACACACACTCAAATCACCACACACACACTCAATCCCCACACACACACACAATCCCCCCACACACACAATCCCCCCCCACACACACACACACACAATCCCCC
>NW_027455327.1:10000-39271 GCF_040206685.1 Ascaphus truei
CCCTACCCCCCATATCTAGAACTGTAACAGAATAATGCCGTGGTAATCCCCTCTCGGGCCTATATGTTACCTTGTGTTTGTGGATATTTCTTCCAATTGCCCATATGCGGATTAGGTGCTCTATCCGCTCCTCGGCCTTCTTCCCCACCACATCACTCCCTTTACTGACTAAGTGCATCTCAATATTTTCCCGGAGCCACCTATCCCTATTCTCCTCTATTTCATCCATTAGTGGCTCAGGAACATACGGGTACTCCAACCCGTGGGATGACTTGTAACGAGCCATTATGGCCCGTTCGGCCCTACTGATCCTAGTCAGGTCAGCCTTACCTGCCCTCCCAGGTAGCACCCATGATAGGGGTTCGTCAGGATCCACGGGGTCCGACAAGATGCTGGGACCCATAGGTTCTATCTCCCTATGCTCTATTTGAAGCCAGCGCTCCTGCAGTTCCCTGTCCCTCTGTTCTGGGGTAAACTCTCCCACCGCCCACCAATAGTCCACTACATCCTCTCGCCGGATGAGGAACCGAGTGCGGTCCATCCAGGCCGAGTACCCTTCAAATAGTGGGGCCCACCAACGGTTCTCCCGGAATCTGTTTGACCTCCCTGATTCCCTATCATCGTCCATGGAAAATACCCCTGATGACCGCTCAGATCGCGGTACAGACCACCTAGACGATCCCGGGGCCTTTTTTACCGGCGCCGGAACTGCAGGGGGCAACCACCGGCCTACCGCAGCCACTCTCAATTCTCCCCCTCCCCTGGAGATACCTTCCGTAGCGCCACTGCGCTGTCTTTCCCCAGTACGTCTCCCCTCCTCTTCTGAGGGAATGTCCACTGATTCCAGGCTAGGCGGGGAACCCGGGGACCGTGTGACAGGGGTAGGGGTCTTAGCTAGGGCATGGGGTTGGGCATACGGACGGGGTAGCGATTGCCACGGGGATGCGACCCGTTCCTGGCTGTCCGTAGATATTTCAAAGGATGATACTTCACCCTCCTCAGTCCTCAGATCGCCCGTCCAGCTTCTGAGCCGTTGAGGTGATTGGGGACCTTCCCCCAATCGCCGAAGCGTCGCTGCATCTTCCCCATGGGTTCCGCCGTCACCACCGGAAGCGATGTCTTCCCCGGAACCGGAAGCGTCGCCATCTTGCGTGGGACCCCCATGCGGGATCTCTTCTTCTACGACGACATCCGGTTGCTCCGCCGTCGCCACCGGAAGTGATGCCGTCACTCCACGTGCGCTCGGGGCCTGGCGCGGCCCTTCCAGCGCTTCGCCGCCTGCTGCAACCAAGTAAGTGATAGGGCTGCTTGGCTTACCCATCCGCAGGGGTGTAGGCGTCTCTCTCCCGTCTCCTAGGTCAGGTCCTGGGATGGCGGGACTCCGTCTGTCGGCTCGCCGATCTGCGGGGGACGCCCTGTTCTCAAGGCCACCACTCACCCCACGGGGTGTCGTCCTTCCGGTCTGCCTTTTTGGCTCCGCTTTTAACACCGCCAGCTCACGGAGGTCCTCGTCCGAGTAATCCCCTTTCCCTGACTTAGGGGTCTCCGAACGGAGTGAAAGTCTCTTCTCCCCAATTGCGGGGAGTGATTCAACCGCCTCGATCGCCACTGACCCAGCCGACTTGACCGGCTCCAGTCCCTTGTCTCCTGGACTCGCGCGGTGGATCCATAGCGCGCCCGGGGACTCGGCGGAGCGCCTTGCCATGTCCACCGGGGGGTCAGCAGGCTGAATTGGAATAAATGTGGGCATAGGCCACAGGTATAAAGTCCCGCAATGAGGGCAACGTGCCGCCGTGTTGACCGTGCCTCCGGGCAGCCCACATTGTAGGCAGAGCCCGACCACCGTCTCGGTGTTGGCCACCCTCACTACTAGCAACCCGCCGGGTACTGAGTAGGGCTGGGTGGAGACCATCGTGCCCACAGTGGAGGAGCAGGCCATTCTTTGCACAGGAGCCACTTCCTGTACAGGTCTCTTCCTCTCAGTGGTTCCTCGCAACTGACTGGTGGAAGTTGCTGGATCCGCCACTCCCTGCTTCGGCTCCTCCCTTCTCTGACAGAGCTGGAACCCGCCCCCAGGGGTTGCAATTATGGGCGGGTCCCACAGGGGAATATCATGCCCCTTAATTAAGGCCGCACCTCTCTCAGTCCTGGTGGGCGCGGTTAGCGTTTTCGCGCCAATTTCCCCACAAGGGTGGGGGTCTTTTCCCGCGGCTAGTTCCCGCCTTCTCCTGGCAGCCGCCCTCCGTGCAAGATAACCATCCTTTTTGCACGGCTCTTCCACGGCCGGAACTACTTTTTGTAGTGGCGCCGTCTGGATATCAGTCCCTGGGCCCAGTGGGTGCATTCCCACAGGCCATAGTTGAAATTCACTCCCCCTGGTAGAAATCAGGGGAGGGTCCCATAGACTAAGCGGTTGACTCAGCACAGGGGCTGAGTGAGTCACTGTCCATGCAGGCGCAGCCATAGCTTTCGCGCCATGCCCCCCATCAGGGCGGGGCTCTGCTGTTCACGCCATTCCCGGCCAGCTTTTTGCAAGTCCTGCACCAGCCACATTTTCTGTGACTGTCCCATGCGGTGTCCCTAGCAAGCGGGAACCGCCATTTTGATTGACTTTTAAGCCCAAAAAGTCCGTTTGTTTGCTCTCCTCGCGGGGTTCTCCCCCAATTATTACAATTTCCTCACACTCTTCAAGGGTGGCCCCTCGCTGTCCCAAACAGGATAAAAACGGGGCAGCCACAGCCTTCGCTCCGCTCCAGAGCAGACTGGTTAACGATAGCTCGGCGACTGTTTGCTCTTCAGTGGGGTGCACGCCACGGGTGCCCTCCCCATCAGCCTCTGGTCGCCATTTTGGGTTCTCCGCACCACGCGGATCCTCCATTCTTTGGGTTGTCTCACTCTCGTACCAATTATCGTACATGGGGCTCCGCTCTGCGGGGCAGCCACCACACCGGCACAATAAAGATTAGCTTCAGATGCACCACCACATGTGTACCTTATCTAGGTGTGACCCAGTGTTGCACTACCTCAGGCTAGGCTCACTCTCTCAGTGTCTGCTGTGACTCCTTCCTCCCAGTCTGTGCTCCCTACGGTGAGTGTCTGGAATGGGCTAGGTACTCTGGCTCTGCCATGCAGTACTTGGGGCGTCTACCTCTCTTGGTCAGCCTAGAGCAGCCTAGACCCTCTCCAGGATTCCTGACCAAGTTAACAGGCTATCCCTTCTGGCATCCTACCAACTAGCACTGCCTCAAGGTGACTCGGTCAGCTATAGCCCGGCTCCAAACCCCTCACTCCTTTCAGGCCCCTAGGTTGTCCCTGCGAACTGACAATATCCCGTCAGCCCCTGACCACCCCTAGGTCCGTCCCTACGCAGCACAGAGTGGCAGCAGACTCTATCCTTGTTTCCCAGTGTGCCTAGCTAGAGCCTGTCCTGATGACAGATCTGATCTCAGCAGCTAGCCTCCAAATGTAACGGTTTTTCTGGCCCGGCCTGACCCACCCAATCTCACATTGGCCCCTGTGGTCTAACCGGTCCCCATTACAGTATGGTAGTGTCGGGTGGTGCACCTGTTGGCTACAGGACTCCTGAGTCTCCCGCATGATGGTGTGTGGGGAGGACCCGTCCAGACAGGCAGCTGAGGTAGTGTGCTGAGTCTCACCTAGTTCCAGTGCAGCGCCTCCACCTCATCAGGGTCCCTGCGTCCGCATGGGGATGGTCCTGTTGAGGAACTCCTCCGTGGTGCAACCTCCTGTGTAATCATACTCTCACACACAGGAGTCTTTCTGATCAGCTTCATCTTTATTGTACAGGTGGGCATAGCTGCCCTCCACAATGGGGTGTACTCAGCCAATCATTTTCCAGCCGCTTCCCTTTGGTAGGTATGTCTCCTAGAATAGGGATTCACTGCTCTGTGCCAGGTCCCTGGACACAGACTCCTATATCAGCTACTATAACATAATTGTCCACTAACTCTGCAAACACCTTGCAAGAACTTGAACTCCTTCCTCAACACTAACTGTTAGTCACCGTGCTGTGCCTTATGTAACCTCTGAGGCTGACACACCTCTGACATCACTAACCATGGAGTCAGAGCATGTGACCAGTCCCATCCATACACAGGGCACCCCACCAGGGTGTGAGGGAAAACCTCCATGATTACTGCTGGCATGCCCACACTTACCAGGCCTTGCTGCCAGCAGGAGAGATGACTGTAGGCATTTTACATGACCGCTACATTCTCCCCCTGGTTATACACAAACAAATCTCTCAAATAATTAATAATTAAAATATGATATATATTTCTATTATTGTAGATGTATTATTCTATTTTGTATATAATGCTGACAGTGTACACAGAATTTTGCAGGTACAGTTGTTTCCTGTCCAGGAGAGATAAGGTGACGTGCTCATGATCACTATTCAAACCAGTTACAGGCATTTAAATTGCAGTAACTTTACCACAAAGGAATTTATTCTACATTTGGACTGTTTTTGGACGAAAACCCCCATGGAAGTCAAGGGCGATTTCTGGCAAAAAAAATCCCGAACGACGGTTTAGACCAGTGGTTTCTAACTTTTTTTGGTTAAGGAAACCTATACATTATATTGTGGAATTCTGTGGAACCCCAAATATCTCTAATAGGTTGTTTGAGTGCACATGTATTGTAAGGAACATCAACCCTCTCTAATAGTGTGTCTGAGACCAGCACGATAAGCGCGGCCTTACGCTTAACCACTTTACTGTGCAACTTTTTGCCCTTTTTTAAGTGATTAGCTAGTGTCTATTTAGCACAGGATCTTGTAGTATTGTCAGTCTATACCTATATGCCTTCTCACGTTTGAGGTTCTGTTGTTGCTCTCATCCCTATAGGATAGACTCATTAGTCCATTTGCCTAGCTATATTTTTTAGCACTATTAATGTCCACGTACATGTAGGGTATACTTACTGCTAATAGACAGACAAACTATTTTGGTTCAATCAGTTTATTATTTATCCAGGTTGAGAGGTAGTAGGTTGAAGGTGTGTAAACTCGGGAAGTACCATAGGGTGTTTTCAGCCTGTGGAAACAAGCATGATTAAGGGGCAGCTGACCCCGAAATGTCGCCCCCTACATTTTGATTGCCTTAAACTTTGTGTATTGTACATTGTTCCCCTTCCTTTTGTTGTTTTTTTAGTGTTTCCTCCCCCTTGCACCCCTTCCTCCCCGCCTCTCCCCTTGTACTATTTTTCTCTATGAGATGCTCTCTCCAGACCCTGTGCCAGGGCTGATTTTGTAGCTGCTATTACATTCAATATATTGATTCTCTTGCTGACAATTTTTGTCTTTATTCATTCATTGTATGCTGGGGACCCCTGTATATATTACTGACTTGTTCGGAGGTTAGAGATTACCCCTTGTTCCCGTGCATCATATAATTACATTTTTGCATATATACCTGTGGAGTGCTACTAGCACACATACTTCTTCTTTTATATGTATTTGGGGGGGGGGGGGGGAGTGCTGTTTTTTAAATATCTATTTGGGGGTGGGGATTTTTTAAATGTGTGTTTGGGGGGTGTTTTTGTAAATATGCATTCGGGGGTTCTTTTCTATGCATTTGGGGGTGGGGGTTCTTTTCTGTGCGTTTGAGGGGTGGGTTTTTTTTTCTATGTGTTTGGGGAGTGGGGGGACTTCTTTTCTATGTATTTGGGGGGTGGGGAGCTTCTTTTCTATGCATTTGGGGTGGGGGGGCTTCTTTTCTATGCATTTGGGGTTAGGGGGGCTCTTTTCTATGCATTTGGGGGGGTGGGGGGCTTGTTTTCTATGCATTTGGAGGAGGGGGGGGCTTCTTTTATATGCATTTGGGGGGTGGCTTCTTTTATATGCATTTGGGGGGTGGCTTCTTTTATATGCATTTGGGGGTGGCTTCTTTTATATGCATTTGGGGGATAGGGAATTTTTTTATGGGGGGATTGGTGGGGGGGGAGGGGAATGAGTGTGAGGAGGGGGGATTGAGTGAGAGGGGGTAATTGATGGCAGAGGGGAGAGTGAGAGGAGAGAGGGGGTGAGTGAGTGAGGAAGAGTGGGAGTGAGATGGAGGTGAGAGAAATACAGGGGAAGAGGGGGGGAAATAGAGGGGGCTCGTGAGGTGTGAAATGGGGGGGGGGGGGCTCACAAGACCGCCGACATGGGGGGGAGGTCCCCAGTCGTAACTCTAGTCCTGGGCCCAGGGAAATCTGTCTGCGGCCCTGTATACACAAAACAACAATGGAATATTATATTACATTTTAAAACAAAATTGTTACAAATTGAGGAATGTGTAACAATGGTTTGGTTTTCTAATCAGACAAATTGAATTTATAATGATTCCCTTTGCGGACAGCGCTGCCTTAGAGAGCTGTAACAACAAGGCTGAGGTGGGAGCCTTAAATTAAGATACGGACGCGTAACGTTCATTATCAGAAGCCTGTGTAGTAATCAAAACTGTGATTTAATTGCTAAATGAAGCTTGTAACAAGGAATCAAAGAAATCCACCTGAACACAGAGCAATCTCTCCCTCTCTCTCCCCTCGCTCTCCCCTCGCTCTCCCCTCGCTCTCCCCTCGCTCTCCCCTCGCTCTCCCCTCGCTCTCCCCTCTCCTTCCTGTTAGATATGAGCATCTAATTAGTGATTAATGAAAGGTGATTGCAACTTCTCACTCTTCTTTTTACTGTATCACTCCTTATAATGCCTCCTTGGCTACTGCGCATGCGCGATCGTATCTTTCATACTGCGCACGCTCGATCGTCTCTTTCATACTGCGCATGCGCGATCGTCTCTTTCATACTGCGCACGCTCGATCGTCTCTTTCATACTGCGCACGCTCGATCGTCTCTTTCATACTGCGCATGCTCGATCGTCTCTTTCATACTGCGCATGCGCGATTGCCAAATGCCGATTGCGCATGCGCATATTGAAATAGCCTATCGCACATGCGCAGTAGGCCATTGCCAATCGCGCATGCGCAGTATAAAATAGCCGATCGTGCATGAGCAGTTAAGAGCCGGCGGCGCATGTGCAGCAGCAAAAATATGCATTGAGCGGGGCCCCCAAGAGCACAGGCCCCTGGGCTTTGCCCGGGCTATAGCAACGCCCATATGTCCGGGGCATAGAGTTATGATGACAAATACATGGCTACATTAAGTGAACAGGGTTATACATTATGTATTCGCCACCCCTAGTAAGGCCAACGGCCGGTACTGTAGAGGGGAGTTTAGATTTGTTGGGGGAAGGGGGAGGGGGGTTATGGGGATAAGTGCCCCAGGGAGGGAGGTTAGGCCACCCAGGGGGATTCAGTGGGAGGCTAACACCTTTTATGTCATAGCGGTTGTACCTCCATGGAATACAATAGGTAGTAAGGTAGTTAGGGTGTCTGTATTAACCCCTTGGCTACCTTAGTGCGTGGATGATGCATGCCTTCTGAGAAGCACTGGCTTCTAAGGGGTTAATACATTTTTTATTTAAGGCAGATGCCAGATGTATTGCACTATATACCGGGAATCGTCATTGGAATATGGCTAATGCGATGCTGGCAGCTAGCAATGGGGTGTCTTATGTCTACTGCCACATTAGCCATATTGTAATGAGGGCGCTAACGGCCGTTGATTTTGCCTATAATGATCTTTCTGGATCGCCGTTAAGCTCAGGAAAACTAACATCCATTATGAGACCTGATATAATGGAGCTTTGTGCATCTGGGCCCACAGAAGAATTTAACTTGGCACTGCAAAGTGTGAGTTCAGTTTGATTTACTCATCAAACTTGCTTCATTTCTGCAGGCTGACAAAAAAAACCCCTATGTTTTGTAAAGCATTTAACAGTCTAATTGTCTTCCTTGAACAAATGTAGCAATGCTTAAAGCACCTATTAACTGCTTATGCTTATTTGGAAATCAAGTACCAATCCTTTTTCTTTGGGGCCTATTAATGGGGAAGGGTTTGTAATTCCAGTGGTGATTTTTTTTACCCTTATCCTACCCTGTCCTTATCAGAGAGACAATAAAAGATAAGGGGAAGAGGGTACAGGGGGCTTTGCCTGTGCAATCTCTTGTTGAACACACAATGACACCAGACAAATGGGATTAGCTCAGGGGTCCTCAACTCCAGTCCTCAAGACCCCCCAACAGGTCAGGTTTTCAGGACATCTCTGCTTTAGCACAGCTGGCTCAATCAGTGTCTCCCTGCTTCAGCAAAGGTGGCTCACCACTGATTAAGCCACCTTTGCTGAAGCTGGAATATCCGTAAAACCTCACTTGTTGGGGGGGTCTTAACGACGGGAGTTGGGAACCTCGGGATTAGCTGAAGGAAATCAAACTCCTTCCAAGTCGCAGCTCACAACGTTTACAAACTAACTTCACAAAAAGATGTCAGGATAGTTATACTAGTCAGATTTTGGTAAAGAATGCATCAATCGCCCAGAAGTGACCCCTTAAACGTGTCACTTTAGGGATAAGTCCTAAAAACATGCGATTAGGACACATTGGTCCATGGAGAACTGACCCTTTAAGTAATCAATCGTTCTACAACTTACAAGTGGATTGTCCGAAACTAGTGAAGTCTTGGGCATTGTGTGCATTACATGCCATACAGGTTGCCATATGGGAACACAACAAGAAAGCGGTTAATTAATTTGAACTTACTGTTACTTGTCTTTGTTCTCTCAGCATCTTCCACTTCATTGGAAAAGGACAGAGATGCTCCGTGAACATGATGGATAAAGCCCTGATGTGACTTTGCTGTGATTTCAATGCTGTTCTCCAACAGGTCTTTGGGAGCAAGAGATTGGGTCTCTGTTGCACCGGTCTCCTCATCAATATCTAACATTGTTTCAGGTTCATTTTGCTGGTTATGTAAATCTTGCTCAGTGATACCTGGTTGCATCTCCTTGTTAATAGATTCAGGAGGCCATGTTGAGCGTTGATAATTGGGTTCCACGGATAAATGTGTTTGATTTGATGCAACGTGAGCTTCTGTGCTTTGTTTTCCATTGTCCAGGAAAGTTGTGGCAGAATGTGTTGGATGTTCAGAGTTTTCAGGCATAGCAGATGGTGGAAAGTCACTTAGCCCAACAATCTCTGTTGCTGGAGTTAGAGTACTCCCACCTCCGAGAAGCCATGTGAACTGCAATGAATTTCTGGCATCTTCAGGAACAGAACTCATGTCCTTAACCAATGGATGATCTTCCACTGATTGGCTGATACTTAGAGACTCTTCTGATGAATCTGCCTCAGGCTGTTGAAGGAAGTCCCTCCAGGTGTTTTGTCTTGGCTTAGACACTCTATCCACCATATTCAATGACCAGTCCTCCTCACGTCCCTTGAGAACAGAAGATTGTCTAGCCTTCTCTTTAACTGTAACCAGTGTTGACATTGGCTCTTGCATCTTCTTTGTAGTTGGTCCCTTCCACTCAGAAGCTTCTGTAATAGCTGATACCTCTGGCCCAAGAGAATTAAATTGACCTCTGTTTAACAAACCTCTTCCAACTGGGCTACCGGTCATCGACTGCAGCTGCTCTTCTTCAGCTGGAGGTGGAAGAAGCAGCTTTGAAGATAAGGCATTGATCTCCCTTGCAATTCCCTTTGAGCCGCTGGGTGTTATCGGATCACTGCTCTCCTTTTGAAATAACCCATGTGTTGTAGTAGATATTAGACTGTCAGCAGCAGGCAATGCATTATAGAATTCCAATTGTATTGCCTGTCCAGTCTCTTGGCCATGAAGCTCTTGCTTTATCAGCCTGGAGTCTTCCTGTGGCATAAAGGTTGGTCCTTGTTGCTCAGTCTCCAGTGGGGAGGGGGCAGATGCTTGAAAAGCTGTTGAGAGGTAACATGTCAGAAGGATAAATTAGAATCCTATCATGCTGAACTGAGAGAAGCCAAAGCACAAAAGAAAGAACTCTGCTTAATTCAGCAGTCACTCCAAAGAAATAGAAAGACCTAGATTTATCCGTGCTGCATTTCTGCTCATAAACACACTGGCGATGTTCACAGGGTTAGCATTCCAGCATACAATGGAAACTTGGATTATTAAACAACAATAGGTTGTATTTATGGAGTGCCTTTGAGTTCCAATGTGCCTTACAATTGTACATCAGAGACTTTCATGCAGCCACCGTGATGGTGGAATTATGGCTCTGATAGAACATTTATGGCACACTGGTCTGCATAGAGCCCATATTATTACAAATATAATTATATAACATTTGCATATATATATATATATATATATATATATATATATATATATATATATATATATATATAAACACACACACACTTTTTTCACAAACATAATTATATGGAAAAAACAATGTCTCTAATTGAGCTCATTAGCATAGTGTGAATATCACGTTGTTTCAGGATAACGCTGCATTATATTTAAATAATGTGATGTTATTTAAGGAGTCCTAATCTCACGTCCATCCAGACCCTGCAATCGGGGTTGCCACCTCTCCGGGTTTCACCCGGAGACTTCGGGTTTGGCATCCCTTTCTCCGGGCTACGGGTTTGTCCCTGAAATCTCCGGGTGGGCGGGTGGTCTGGACGGCAGTGAGCAGTGGTGCGCAATGACAGGAGCCGGGCGGCAGAGGATTGGATGGCTGTGGTGGAGGGTGCTGCGTGCGCGCACACACACACAGGCGCTCCCAAGTACCCCCAATTCGGAAGTCAAATCCTCCTTGACTTTCTTTGTCTCCACTGCAGCCAGCTACAGGTCACTCACCGGTTCCTGTCCTGCCCTGCATTGCGATGCCACACTGCTCAGTGCTCACTGAATCACACTGTCACTCCGTCCTCTCTGGCTCCTCCTCCTGCTGCTGCTCGGGCTGCTGCTTCAAGTGCCTGTTCCCCTGCTTCAAGTTTGTTTATTTATTACTAAGGTGCACTGGGATGTATCTAAATATATATTTATATATATTTATATTGTGTGTGTGTATATGTGTGTGTGTGTGTGTGTGTGTATATATATATGTGTGTGTGTGTGTATATATATGTGTGTGTGTGTGTGTGTGTGTATATATATGTGTGTGTGTGTGTGTGTGTGTGTGTATATATATGTGTGTGTGTGTGTGTGTGTGTGTATATATATATGTGTGTGTGTGTGTGTATATATATATGTGTGTGTGTGTGTGTGTGTGTGTGTGTGTGTGTGTGTGTGTGTGTGTGTGTGTGTGTGTGTGTGTGTGTGTGTATATATGTGTGTGTGTGTATGTGTGTGTGTGTTTGTGTGTGTGTGTGTGTGTGTCTGTATATACACACACACACACACAATGTATATGTGTGTGTATGCAACTTGCTGCTGCTGCTACCGCCACTAGTGATTCAAGATGTTTTGTGAGATTGTCATCAGCGTTGGTTATAAATAATAGAAATGACATAAGCTAATATACAATTCCATATACCATTAACGCAGCAACCGTACCTGCAACAGCAATGTCTTCGGCATCTCCCCCTACAACTACTGTCAATAAGGCTGCGCGGCGTAAAATGGCGCTGCCTTGCCATGCCAACGGGAACGTCACGTGACGTAACAGCATTACGTGATTCCCGTTGCCATGACAATGAGATGCCACATGTCATGACGTGATGCGGTGCCACGTTGTCATGGCAAAATGACGCCGCGTGACGTTGCGTGGCGTGCCGTTGTCATGGCAACAGTGTCATTTAAAATAAAATAAAAATCTCCGGGTTGGCCGTCAGTCGAAGGTGGCAACCCTGCCTGCAATAGGCCTTTTGCACAGAAAGAAATAGATAGCTCTGAGATACCTGAAGAACATGTGCGAATGTAAATAATTTGAGTATATTTTGCATATTTAAATGAATATATTTTCCAAGTATTACAGGTACCTCCCCCCATAGAGAGTGTGCACAGGCAAAGCCCCCTACTCTCCCTGCAAGCTGAGATAAGGGTAAAAAAACACAAAACAACACTTGATCAACAAAGACTCCCCCATTCAGAGAGCCCACAGCAAAATAAATTATGCTTAATTTCCAAAGAAACAAAAGCCGCCAAACCTTTGCATCAAGCCTTTGTTTAAGGAATGAGATTGCTACATTCTTTAAACAATGGTTTGGCTGTCAAAGATTTGCACCTTTCATACAGTTATTTCCTGTTTTCTATCACAATCCTTGCCTCAAACCCTAATTGAACATACAGGGGACACAGCAGAAGCAGAGGCGAGATACACAAATTAATCCTTTACATTACTCGCCACGCTCTGGCATATTTTCTTCTATAGGGGGAATAATCACTTATCTGATTAAGTCCTCCATCAAATATTCATTGGAGAAGATTAGGCAGAGCAAACGTATCGATTTGAATAAATCAATATTCCTCGCCTTTCTTCATTAATTGAAACTCCTTCTCTACGTGTTCAATTCTGAGGCCCGTAATTCATTTCCACGCTTTGTTATTTTATACGGCGGTTAAGGCTGGACGTGTCTCCTATTCCACACTGCATCTTGGCTAATGAAGGAGTCAGAGCAAAGTGTGGCAGTTCCCCTCATCGCCGCAAAAGGGTTAAAGATTTGACTTCTATCTACCCCGCGAAAAAAACAAAACAGAATAGGATTCCCTGTTCTCTGTGTCTGAAGTATAGCAGGTCAGCGACTACTGTTTGACTACTGAGAGCTTGATAATTACTGTGTGTGTGAGAGAAAACGGAGCAAAAAGTACAACTTACCTGGGGCTTTGAAGACTGACAGTTGATAACAGATATTAGATTTAAATTAAAAAAATACAAATCTTTGCTTACCATACAAAAATGTAAAAAGTTATTTTAAAATATTTTAACTGATTTGTGTTCTTTTTACAAAAGGTATCAATCAGCTCCAGTTACTGTATGCTTTTAAACATGTCACAACACTTTTGGGAAGTCATTTATCTAAACGGGAGCAAAGAACCAGCAACTAATTTATTATATAAAAGTTGTTCCCTGGTTTTGCAGCGGGGAGATTTGGATAAATACCCCCTAAAGTTTAAGGTGTATGGTGTACTTTCTGTATACTTTATATCACAGATCTCATTCCAATACCTTTGTAACAATATGCCCCAAATTTCCTGGCAGGAGAGGGGAATCCTGTCCTATTGGGGAACTGATACAAGGTCCTCACTCCTGGTTCTTTGCCGCCGCAGTTTCTCCGCGGATTACGGATGGGATAACGCACACTGCTGTCCGCTAACCAGCCTGGGTCACACTGATCGAAGCCCCTCCTCCAAGCCAAGTACAGCTGCCCTACGGTGGCCAGTGTTCCTCCATCCCGGTAACAAGCCATTTTGGCGCCCGAAAGGGAGTTCCTCTCTGGGACGTAATAAACATCACCTGCAAGACAAAGCGGAAAGTGCAGTAGTGATGAAAAATAACAACAACAATACATTGTTACTTAACATTAAAAGAGTCAGGGGAAATGTGAAGTACTTCTTCATGGAAAGCATGGTGGATTCATGGAACAGCCTCCCAGCAGAGGTGGTAGAGGTTTATACAGTAGGGGAACACAAAAACAATTGTGATGGACGGGGCTATACTAAACTCAAAGACACAATAGGATCTAATATAGAGGTTCCACAATGTGTAGGAGAATGGGCAGAATGGGGGGGGGGGGGGGGCTGGTAATCCTAGTAGGTGTATTAGTTATCTAAAATAGTTGGCCTGTTGCCGACTGTGATACAGTTGAATATGCAGATCCCCCAAAAATGACCTATCCTGAATGTGAGCTCAATATGATGCCCTTCAAAGCAGATTAATAACCTTATGTTTTATTTTTTTCTAGCAGTCTTTTTAGTTCATTTTATTATTTAAGAAGGCCCAAAGCCTGCAGTAGATTGTTCACATGGCAACCTCTGCTGCTTATTCTCACTTGTTCCACTGTAACAGGCAGCAAGCACAAGGTAGTTATTGGTCAGCCTCCATGTTGTAAAAGTGATGCATAAAACAGCACCAGATTTACTAAAGAAAGATCCCACTGATGGGATTTTCCTGCGATAACGCTGTAGCTGTTTTCTTAGCACTGTTTTGCGGAGGCTTTGAAAACAAACTCTCTGAGTCACCTGGGAGTGAGGTCCTTGGCTAACAGGAACATCATGACAATTCCCTAACAGTTGTCACCCACAAATTGTGTCTCTATCTACTTTAACCCCTTTGTTGCTAGAAGGTGCTACAATGCATTGCTTTCTGTCTAAGGTGAAAATGAAGGCGTTTCAAACTCCATCAGTACTCCGAGAGACAGCTCAATGACATCTCCGTCACCTGTGTCCTCTGGCAGGTAGCTGGAAAGGGGACAGAGATAGTGACAGAGAAAAGGAGAATCACAGTGTGAAGGAGGAGACGGGACAGGAAGAAGACAGTCACAGTGAATGGGGAAAGCGACAGTGAGTAGGGACAGAGGGGGGACAGAGACAGATAAAGGAATGCAGTGAAAAAGAGCGCAAAGGAATAAGGGCAAAAGGACAGAGAAAGGAGTTGTGAGTCACAGTCAAGGGAATAATGACAATAAAAAGATGCAAAAACAACAGATTTAGTGAAAGAGTAGTCACGTGAAAAAGAGCATAGGGGACAGGCAGGCGGTTAGAGACTTGGAGAATGCCGAGACAAAGGGAGCAGACACAATGAAAACAAGAAAAATAAGTGAGAGATAGAGAGACAGGGTCAGTGATAAAGAGAATGGAAGATGGGATTTTAACCCCCTTGGTGCCAGAGGCGTATCTTGCATTACATTGAGATATACGTGGTGATACTGTCACCATTTTAATGTGTGTGCACTCTACACCTGTCTGCCTCCACAATCCCCTGTTCCTGCGCTCCTCTCCTGGGAATTACAATGCGACACTGTTAGTCTGAAATCCTACCCCGGGGTCCTTCAGTGTAACAATACACATCGTAGCTTTCCTCTGGGTTCCGTTCTCCGTAGGTCCTAACGCCAGGGAGGTTGTTCCGGTCTCCATAGCAACCAGGCCTGGGCATCTTGATTGGGTACCTGTAGGACAGATGCGAAGGGGATTTCAGTCCGGGCTGGATTTTTAACCCCTTTGCAGCCACAGGGGCCAGCAACACATTGCTCAGGATGTTATTATATTGCTCTGCGTGTTATTACACGACTCAGCATGTTATTATATCGCTCTGCAATGGCCCCTCTAGCAGCAAAAGTATTTGAGAAAGACTCAGGCAGATAATTTGATCCATCACATTTTAATATCAGGCACTCCTATTACCCCATATAACGTCTCCCTATAACTCCTCCTATTACCCCATATAACGTCTCCCTATAACTCCTCCTATTACCCCATATAACGTCTCCCTATAACTCCTCCTATTACCCCATATAACCGCTCCCTATAACTCCTCCTATTACCCCATATAACGTCTCCCTATAACTCCTCCTATTACCCGATATAACCTCTCCCTAAAACTCCTCCTATTGCTCCATATAACCGCTCCCTATAACTCCTCCTATTACTCCATATAACCGCTCCCTATAACTCCTCCTATTACCCCATGTAACCACTCCCTATAATTCCTCCTATTACTCCATATAACCTCTCCCTATAACTCCTCCTATTGCTCCATATAACCGCTCCCTATAACTCCTCCTATTGCTCCATATAACCTATCCCTATAACTCCGCCTATTACTCCATATAAGCGCTCCCGATAACTCATCCTATTGGTCCATATCCCCTAACAAACCCTAGCACTACCAAATGCGGCACTCTTTCAGCAGCCGGCAAAAGGCAGACATCAGCCGTCTGTTCACTGCACCCGCCAAATAAACACACCACAGCTTTATGCAAAGTCACCTACCTTTAATGATAATGATCCTGCTACATACCACAATTCTATTCTTTACTGTGGCCTCATGTAAATGTCACTCTCTCTATCCACTACAAACGCCTCCCTCCTGGCCCACACCCAATGTTATCATGCACCCTGGACTAATCAAAAGCCTTGCACTATCTACTGCATGTTGGTGGTGAACTCTGAAAACTAGCACATTAACAGCCACCACTCATTGTACTCGCAAACACCACAATCTTACAGCCTGCAAATAATTACACATTTTTATTTATACCGTTACTCTCTTTAGCAGGGGATATTGAACTCAAACCAGCCCCCCTCCCCCCCCCTTTAAACTCTGTCCCATACCCCTAATTAATGAGCCTTTAAAATTCCAAAAAGGGCTGTCGCCCATATAAATATCCGTAGCCTGCTGCCCCAACTGGATGAACTAAGGGCATGGTGCCTTTTTTTTATATCCTAGTTGGTAAAATGTGCCTCCCCTTTTCTATGCCCATTCCTATTGCTTGCATCTACTGCCCTGCTAAATCCCCACTACAATCCCTGGATGATATCACTTACTTTCTTGTCATAATTTCCTCTCTGAACGGGAAGAATTAGCGGTTAGTTCTTGGGGATTTCAACCTCAATTGGCTTGACCCTAAAAACAACAATATCTGGACACAACTCAAGTCACTAAACCTAACCCAACTAATTTCCCAACCCTCACAGACAAAACTAAAATCTCACAATCATTCCTTACTACACTGGATTCTATCCTCTTGTCCCAACAGAAACCAATCCTACCTGACATTTTCAGTGACCATGTAATAATGTACTGAATAAGGAAAAGCAAACCACCCAAACCAAGCACTAACGTTCTACTTACTAGAACATTTAGAAACTTTAACCCACAACAGTTTCTGGCTGATCTCACCAACTGACCTTGGTACAGAATCAACTTGATACCTGACCCCGATTTTGCACTTGATTATTTCCAATCAGAGTTCCTAAAAGTCTGTGATACCCATGATCTGCTATGCAGAATAAGAGTATGGGGGGCACATCTTCCGTGGGTTACCACTCACCTTATTGCGCTTCACCGTTTTATGGATGCCTTGTGGAAAAGATAAAAAGTGACTGGCACTACCAAGGATCTTAATAATTACAGATGCCTGAGGAATATGTGCACAAGGCAAACAAGACTAGCAAAAGCTCAATATTACTCTGGCAATCTTCATCATTGTAATTTAATATATTTAGCCAATCCCCTGCAACTGCTTATTGAGCAGTTTGTGGCAGGCCAGCCCCTCCCCTTCTAGGTATATAATCCCAAAGCAAGGTCCCATTATTTCACTTTACTTGCAGACATGTGAGTTTCTGTTCTGGTATATACCAGTTTTTAACTGCACTAGGTTATATAAGCATATGCTTTGATATTTTAACCCATTCTGGGATTATTTCACAACACTAGTTTGCATTTAGCGTAGGGACCTGCTATTGAGACTTACCTTGACGTGGTTAGCAGGCTTGGCATTATTTGATCAAAGGATGTATACCAAAAGTCTCCTTTTTTCTTATAGGTATTTACACCATACATATATATATATATTCCCCATTGATTGCTTTCCCTATGGGAGAAGCGCAGGGATTCACTTTTTGTTTTGCACATTTGTATGGCTAATTCCTTCACTAGCTGCATGCTCCTTATACGGAGAAGCGCAGTGATTATATTTGTTTTACAATCTTCATCAAAATACATCAAATCCAGGAGACTTCTGGAAGGTCATCAACAATATTTTCCAGCCCTCTTGCCATAAACAACCATCTAATATCAAAAAGGATGTTACTACTCTGACAAATCCCACTGACATAACAAACACATTCAATTAATACTTTGTTGGCTGTACGTCTTCCATACTATCAAAGCGCAACCCCAACTACATTCATGAAGCCCAACCTGTGAGTTCCCCTATATCTCCACCCCCTCCCAGCAGTGCTTACAATTTTCAATTTGCCCCAGTATCTGAAGAGGAGATCACACAGGCGCGCCTAACATTAAAACTAAACAGTGGAGCTGACCTACTCCAATCAAAGTAACTACGATTCAGTACCCCAGCCATTGTCATGCCACCAGCCTCCCTAATCAACTCTATTCTGTCTGCAAGCCATATCCCAAAGCCCTGGAAAAATCCCAGACTTATACCAATCTTCAAAAGTGGGGACAAAAACACTGGTCTCCAACTACAGGCCAATCTCTCTTCTCCCAATCCTATCCAAAGTCATGGAAAAATGTGTCTGCTCCCAATTAAGTGATTACTATACCAAGACAAATTTCCATAGCCTACTCCAATCTGCCCTTCACCCAAACCACTCCATGGTAACTACTCTCTTAAAAGTTTGCAATGAGATCCAGTGTGGACTGGAACTGGGACAACTTACTGGTGCTATATTCGTAGATATGACAAAAGCTTTTGATCCGGGTGATCATGTTATCTTGTTAAACAAGCTCCAGTGCTCTGGAATAGGGGAACATGCTTTAAATGGGGCTCACTCCTACCTATAGGGTAGATCCCAAAATGTATCTATAACGGGCTCTAATTCCAGACCCTTGAAGAATGTCAGCTACGGGATCCCACAAGGCTCTGTTCTACAACTTGTAAGGGAGCTTCAATGCACACGTATGCGGATGACACAATCTTCTATACACACAGCCCTAGCCTCTGTGACCTTGGACACATTCTTCAATCTGATTGTTCAAGACTTGGAAACTGGATTTCCCAAAACAAACTGTTTTTGAACACTGACAAAACTGTAACAATGGTATTTAGGACTAAGGCTACATTTCCAAAGCAACCAATGACAGAGGTACAGATCCAAACAAACTCTAACACCTTTGTAGCCCCAGTCAATAGTTTTAAATATCTGGGCATATTTCTTTACTCCCATTTAACATTTGGGTTGTATATTGATACTCTGACATTCAGATGCTAATGCCAATTATAGGGCATGGGGACATAGTATATAGTACAGCAGTGGTACGCAAACTGGGGGCGTGAGATTTTCTGGAGGGAGGGGGTGCGGCAGTTACAGAGGCCCCGCACTTCCCAGAAGGCATTTAAATTAAAATGCTGGGGATCGCAGTAGCCTCTGTAACTTTACTTACCTTAACAGCGCAGCGTCGCCATGGCAACCCGGCATCAGATGACGCTGTGGGGTCACGTTACATCGCGTTGCAATGGCAACATCATTTGATGCTGGAGCCGAGCAGGGGTGGGGGGGGGAGGGGCGTGAGCAGCGGGTGAGAGCAGACAGGGGGGCGCAGGGAGAAGCGTTTGCGCACCCCTGTGATACAGCACCCCAAACTCACCTTAGCAAAGTAGACAACCTCTGCAACTCAATTGCTGATTTGTCCTACAATGTAACTATAACACAGCAGATGAGGTTAAATAAGATACATGTAAAGTTATGCATTTGGGAAACAAGAATACGCTGGTGACTTCCAAAATAAATGGGATAAAATTAGGTGAATCCTTGCTGGAGAAATATTTAGGAGTGCTTGCAGACAGCAGGCTTAGCAATAGTGCCCAAAGTCATGCAGTAACTGCAAAGGCAAACAGGATATTATCTTGCATTAAACAGGAATTGATGGAAGATAATTATGCCCCTGTATAAAACATTAGTAAAACTCCATGTATATGGAGTACAGTGTTGGGCACCACTCTATAAAAAATACTTTATGGAAGTAAAAAAAGTGCAGCGGCGAGCCACCAGATTAATAAAAGGGATGGAAATCTGATTGATGAAGAGAGACTAGCTCATTTAGATTTGTTTACATTAGAAAAGAGGTGTCCAAAAGGGGATAGGATAACCATATACAA
The DNA here is from genome assembly GCF_040206685.1 of Ascaphus truei. NCBI lineage: Eukaryota > Metazoa > Chordata > Amphibia > Anura > Ascaphidae > Ascaphus > Ascaphus truei. Next base: position 29,663 of record NW_027455327.1, read on the forward strand.
ATATATTCAGGGTCAATACAAGGAGCTTTGAAAACAACTATTCAGCCCAAGGGCAGTACTAAGGACTCGGGTCAACTTGAAGGAAAGGTGATTTCCCCAGCAACAAAGGAAAGTGTTCTTTACAGTAAGGGCATATTAAAAAACATGTTAAACATCTTTTTTATATAGAGGAACGGTATACAGGGATATACCAAATAAGTAAACATGGGAAGGATGTTGATCCAGGGAGAACTCCCATTGCCATATTGGAGTCCGGAAGGAATTTATTTTTCTCCTTATGAGATATCACTGGTTGATGTTCACTGGGGTTTTTTGTTTTCCTTCCTCTGAATCAAAAAATATTATAAATACAAATATAGGATTAGTATCAGTCATCTGAATTTAGCATAGGTTGAACTTGATGGACATATGTCTTTGTTTAACCTCATCTACTATGTAACTATGTATCACACACCACTGTGAAATATTCCAAGAGCTAGATTGGTCATCACTTGAGTCTGGGGGCAAAGTAAATTTTTCCTGTCTTGTCTTCAAATACTTTTGGGCAATCTACCCGCCTATCTGAACAAGCTCCTCACCCTTACCATATGCAGCAGTTATCCCCTGAGATCTGACTCCAAAAGACTGCTCACGGTCCCAAGGTTCAAAAAGGAATCCGCTCGCTCCGCCTGTTTCAGTGCACCTCGCAACTGAACCAACCTGCCAGAGACTCAAAGCCGCCACCAATCTAAGTCCTTTCAAGAGTCCAGCTCTCACACTTTAATCTGGTCTGTAACAGTTACATACTCCCAGAACATATATTATCTTTAACTATTCATGGAATGACTTTAAATATAATGTACAACCTCTGCTCATTTAATGTAACCATGTATTGTCATCATAATAGGGTGACCATATTTTTCCCAGGACAAATAATCGCGCATGCACAAAAGGCGAGCACTGACCACGAGTTAATGGCAAGTGCCGATTACACTTGCTGGCCACGCAAGCACCAATTGCGCATGTGTGGCCGGCAAGCACCGATCGCCCCTGCGTGGTCGACACGCGCCGATCTCGCATGCGCGACTGACAAGCGCCAACCAAAAAACGGGACATTTGGATACATTTTGGGACACCGGGACAGAGGACAAAAAACGAAGACGTCTGATCACCCTACATCATTACTCAGTGCCGAGCATATACTTGAAAATGAGAGGTAACTCAATAATTACTTACTGGTAAAACATTTTTATTAATAAATATATATATATATATATATATATATATATATATCAGCTCCCTATAACTCCTCCTATTGCCCTATATAACTGCTCCCTATAACTCTTCATATTGCCACATTTAACAGCTCCCTATAACTCCTCCTATTGCTCCATATAACCGCTCCCTATAACTCCTCCTATTGCCCCATATAACCTGTCCCTATAACTCCTCCCATTGCCCCATATAACGTCTCCCTGTAACCCCCCCTATTGCCCCATATAACCCCTTTATTACTCCCCCTATTACCCCATATAACCGCTCCCTATAACTCCTCCTATTGCCCCCTATAACTGCTCCTTAACTCTGTAGACTTCACCAGGATGAAGAAAGTAATTAATCGCTGTAGAAAGCAGTGCGTGTTTGTTAAAGGTGCAAACCATGCGATTTGGCTGTTTTGGATTTTTTAGAGGTGAAAAATTATTTTCTGAACATCGGGGGGTGTTTGCCAACCAAGTGTTACTCAACCTCTAGCCGCCCCCCCACCCCCGGCCCTGTTAGAGCCAATAAGGTTACAGGTTGAGGAGAGAGGGGCATTGCCTCTGATGTCACTGTGTGTTCAACAAGAGTATGCAGACACTGGAGCAGCCAGAGGAACTCAATCCCCTCCTACGTTTCAGCTCATCATTTTTACAAAGTAACTTCACTATATGATTTAAACATACACTAATCAATCGCCAACATTTTATCCCTTAAACATGTCAATGCTATTGGTTCATTTTGGTCCTGGGAGGGACTGCACTTTTAAAAGGTTACAGGGACATCTGCTATAACCCGTTCTCTCTCAGAGGGTCAGTGCATTGCTGGCTCCTCTGCTAGTGAAGGAGGTAACAGCCCGCTGATTGGATGAATGTGGTATGGCTCTGTGACATCACCTGACGGATTGGTCGGACAGCCAGCCCGCATCACAGTTGTCCAGACCATCCTCGAACGCTGCCTGGAGCTGCGCGGGTGATGCGATGGTGGCAGAGTTTTCGCGGCAGGAGCGCACAGCTTCAGGGAACGCCAGGGCGTATCGGTTACTGGCCGCACGGTAATGGAAAACCAACCCTGGAGGGAGACAGGAAGACACATGGTAATCATAGGCAGCCCACACTGCACTTTTATTTCATAGGTCTTCCAATGTTCTACAATACGGCGCCTGTTTTCACCGCTCTCATTTTTCCCCACAGATTTTTACATTTACAGAAAATATTATGGCTGCTAAGCCCCTCCCACTTCGTGTTATCACTGTACTTCAAAGAGCGTTATCAGGGAAGATTAGGATAAGACAATTTATCTGATAGGACCCTGTCATGATAACATTATGAGATATTAGGTATTTTAATCCCTCTGATGCTTCAGGGGTTAATGAGCTACAGTTTGAAGTTGAAAATACAATATTTGGGGTCTGGCTTGTCATGAATCTGTGTGCTCTTCAAACAGAGCTTAATTGGGTGGGAGGGGGGGGTTCTAGACTGTATGGCCCGATGGGTTGTATATTGCTGATAGAGTCGAGATAAGGGCAGTGTCTGGTAGACGTTGGACTAAAATATGGCCCCTGTGACGACTTTCTATAAACAGGATTGTTTTAAAGCAAACTTGAAAGCATTCTCTGGAGGAGGTTTATAGATGGCCAGGGGCGTGGCTAAAAGTATTCAACATGAGAGTAACTTTATTAAAAATGAGAATATCCTGTGATGTCATCTCCTCTGCCTAATAAGAGTAACAAATCTGTAATCGTGTCACCGAGGGGCATGTTCTGAAATCACACACTGTATGTTTAAGAGATAATAAGGGACAGATATTCATTTGTCGTTTAAATTTGGAATTAAGACGGCCTTGTTTGCTCTCGTTGCATCCACCATGAGTGCCTGAATGTATTGAGGTGTCTCACGTGTGTGTAAGTATTACAGAAGTGAAGTTATGAGTGCAGTTACTGTATATACTGAGGCACAATTCAAATGTCGTTGGTAAGAGTTTTTTTCCCCTCTGTTGTAAAACTGTCAATCTCACAGCTCATTTACGACAGGAGGTGGGTTTATGTGTTTTACATGGGAAGAAAGAATATTTAAGTCTGGGCAAAAATTATGAAAAATCAGATGTCTACAGGTGTATTTGGGACCAAATATGGGATCTCTCTTCTTCTCTTGCCTGTGACCTTCTGGAAGAAAACAAATGACATTTGGTGATGTATAGCGTTTTCTGTAATGTTTTATCCTTTTATTTTAAGAAGCTGTTCTGCATTTTATTTGTACCTGTATGTTTTTGTAATACTTTTTTCTGTAATCTAAGCACTGTATTTTTATATATATTAAAACATTTACTAAGTAATGCTTTGGGCTCTGAATGAACTGTTGCACGCTCTGGGGAGAGTATTTACGTTTTCGGACACATTTTGCTACCACTGATTTTTGTGTGTTAATGGGCGTAGTTTTTTCTATAATACACAGGGACCTGGGAAATATTAATTTGACATCTTTTGTTTGCATAACTACCCCAGGTGGTGGCAGTGTATAGATATGATTGCAATTAAGTAAGGGGTTAATATTAACTCACTGGAGGTACCTTGCGCAGGCGAAAGGTGAGTTGGCTAGAGTAGCCATGTGTATTAACCCTGATTGCATATCTAAGTCACGTGCTCACTTGTGTGCGGTTCGTGACGGTGGTATATTGGGACGGATTAAGGGGAGATGTTAACTCATCTGAGGGACCTTGGTGAAGGTGAAGGGGCGCGTGCGAACGTGAGTAATAACCCTTGTCCTGTAGAGGTGATATTGTCCATTTGAGGGACCTCTGTGGAGGTGAAAAGTGGGAGCACTTGCAAGCGTGAGTATTAACACTTGTCTCGTATGCATGTTGCATGCTCACAAGGGTGCTGTACGTGACAAATGGTGGCACGATTACAGATTTGTTACTCTTATTAGGCAGAGGAGATGACATCACAGGATATTCTTATGTTTAATAAAGTTTCTCTCATGTTGAATACTTTCTTAGCCACGCCCCTGGCCTTCCATAAACCCCCTCCAGAGAATGCTTTGTAGCTCGCTCTAAAAAGGACCATGTTTATAGAAAGTTGTCACAGGGCCATATTTTATTCCCACGTTTGCCAGACACTGCCCTTATCTCGACTCTATCGGCAATATACAACCCATCTGGCCCTTTTAAGTGGGCCATACAGGGTAGAACCCCCCCTGCCGCCCAATTAAGCTCTGTTTGAAGAGCACACCAATTCATGACAAGCCAATATTGTATTTCAAACTGTAGCTCATTAACCCCTTAAGCACCAGAGGAATTAAAATACCTAACATCTCATGATATTATCATGACAGACCCCTTGAAAACTACATGGAAAACCGTTCTGTGCTGCCTGCTGGGGTGTAGCAAGTGGTAATAATAAAAACAGCTAGTTGGTTAATCTGCTTTAAACGGCATCACATTGAGTCCACTCTCAGGATAGATCTTTGTTTGAGTGAAAGGCACATACTAATCGGAGCACTCAACGTACACAGCTCAAACCTGCCATGTTCTGCCCTCTGTTATAGTTGTCTCTGCCCACACCTCACACAGTTCCATCCTGCCATGCTGCACCCTATGCTATACCAGTGCTCCCTGCAAGCATCTCACACACTGCCACTCTGCTATTCCACTGATCTTTCATTATAGCACACCCATCTCCACCACAGCAACTCAACCCTACTCTGCTATTCCACTGCCCTACTACTCGCTCTGCCATGCTAATCACCCTTTTAGTGTAATACAGGCCCCCTCCGGCACTGAGAGTGTGACCGTGTTCTGCCAATTTCTACTGCCCCATTGGTTCTCTGAGCGACTGAGCCCATCAGGCTGACTCACACTGCACAGTAACAGGATGCAGAGCCGGGCAGCAGTGCCAACGCTGGGCTGTTCAACACAATGCCCAGTCCAGGTGGCCCTGTGCCATCATAATAATAGCCGTGTGTAACAAGACAAAGACTGCAAGCGGCTGCAAACTAGAAATATACCTAGCACTGCCTATATTTATACAGAGAGCCAGGTATACAGCCAGTGGCAGATTTCTCATTATGCCCAGGTCAGCAAAATTTTCGGACGGCAAATTATGCCGCGTACAGCTAGTATATATAAATAAAGTGTGTGTTGTGCTAATTTGAATACTGTTATATATATATATATATATATATATATATATATATATATATATATATATATATATACCATATGATACCGGTTGCAACACGACATCAAGGACAGCACGCAGGTAAGTAGATCATACATTGTCTATATTTAATAGAAGACACAAAAACCGACGTTTCGGTCCCCCAGTGGGACCTTGAGAAAGGTCCCACTGGGGGGAACGAAACGTCGGTTTTTGTGTCTTCTATCAAATATAGAAAATTTATGATCTACTTACCTGCGTGCTGTCCCTTGATGTCGTGTTGCAACCGGTATCGTATGGTCTGTTATTGCTTTATGGAATAAGCACCAAATCTTATTTACTTGCAAATTGTGTGCCGGCTGTGCATTGGAGAATATATATATATATATATATATATATATATATATATATATATATATATATTGGTCAAAGAATGATGTAATAGCAGTACTAGTAGCATTACTTTATATCTACAAGCCTTTAATTCTACTATCAAAAACGAGGTGAAAAGCACTTTATCCCAATGTTTCACAGATTTAGAAGTGGCTTAATAAAAAGCAGTGGTATTGTACCAGATTTAAAAATTAAATCCACATTATGACACTTTGCTGCAAAGTTATCCTGGGTTAAATGTTAGAATGTGTTAGGCGATATTTATGAAGAGTGTGTGTGTAACAGGGTCTTCAACTAGTTCTCCATAGGGGCCCATTATAATGTCATTTTACATCTTACTATATATTTCTGAAAGCGTCATATGTGTCCGTGTCTGTATGTGTCTCCCTGTGTCCGTCCCTGTGTCCATAGCGGCAATCCCATTGGACCTTGGGCCAGGCCAATGAGATTGCTCCCTTGGCCCGCCCGCCCCCGCACACCTCTCATTGGCCTGAGGCGGAGTGACGGGCCAAAGGAGAGACGGAGACACACACACACACACACACCCCTTCCCCCCCCCCCCACGCTCTCTGCGGCTCTCCCCTCACATAGGCCGCTCCCCCAGCTGACCATCCCCGAGAGCGCTCCCCACGGCTCTCACCACCCATAGGCCACTCCCTCACCCGGCGCTCTCCCTCACCCCCCACCCGCTCATCCCCCCTCCCCCCGCTCTCCCCCCGCTCACCCACCCCCCGCCCACTCACCCCCCTCTCCACACCTCCCCCCGCTCACCCCCCGCTCACCCTCCCCCGTTTACCCCCCGCCCGCTTATCCTCCCCACCCACACACACAGAGCACGCTCTCTGCGGCTCTCCCCTCACACAGGCCGCTCCCCGTCCCAGAGGCCGCTCCTCCGGCTGTCTCCGCCTCTCCCCGCGAAAGGCACAGCACCTCCTCACCGGAGCGTCTCAGCCTCTCCGCGGAGGAGCCCGAGGTGGAGGAGGAGGGCGGCCAGTACCCGGAGGAAGAGGAGCGCGGCCGTGTGCAAGGTGAGTACACGCAGGGGAATGGGTTATTTAACGCGTCCAAGACTCACCCTGCCCTTTGCCCCCCTACCCTCCCTGCCCTTTGCCCCCTGCCCTCCCTCCCCGTTCCCTTTCCCCCTGCCCTTTGCCCCCTGCCCTCCCTCCCCCTGCCCTTTGCCCCCTCCCTCCCCCTGCCCTTTGCCCCCTGCCCTCCCTCCCCCTGCCCTTTGCCCCCTGCCCTCCCTCCCCCTGCCCTTTGCCCCCTGCCCTCCCCTGCCCTCCGCCCACTGCCCTCCCTCCCCCTGCCCTTTGTCCCCTGCCACCCTCCACCTGCCCCTCCTCCTCTTCCCCCCCAGCCCTTTGCCCCCTGCCCTTTCCCCCCTGCCCCCCCTGCCCTTTGCCCCCTGCCCTCCCCCCTGCCCTTTGCCCCCTGCCCTCCCTCCCCCTGCCCTTTGCCCCTGCCCTTTGCCCCCTGCCCTCCCTCCCCCTGCCCTTTGCCCCCTCCCTCCCCCTGCCCTTTGCCCCCTGCCCTTTCCCCCCTGCCCTTTGCCCCCTGCCCTTTCCCCCCTGCCCTTTGCCCCCTGCCCTCCCTCCCCCTGCCCTTTGCCCCCTGCCCTCCCTCCCCCTGCCCTTTGCCCCCTGCCCTCACTCCCCCTGCCCTTTGCCCCCTGCCCTCCCTCCCCCTGCCCTTTGCCCCCTGCCCTCCCTCCCCCTTGCCCCCTGCCCTCCCTCCCCTTGCCCCCTGCCCTCCCTCCCCCTGCCCTTTGCCCCCTGCCCTCCCTCCCCTGCCCTTTGCCCCCTGCCCTCCCTCCCCCTGCCCTTTGCCCCCTCCCTCCCCCTGCCCTTTGCCCCCTCCCTCCCCCTGCCCTTTGCCCCCTGCCCTCCCTTTCCCTGCCCTTTTCCCCCTGCCCTCCCCCTGCCCTTTGCCCCCTGCCCCCTGCCCTCCCTCCCCCTGCCCCTTGCCCCCTGCCCTCCCTCCCTCTGCCCCCTGCCCTCCCACCCCCTGCCCCCTGCCCTCCCACCCCCTGCCCCTTGCCCCCTGCCCTCCCTCCCCCTGCCCCCTGCCCTCCCACCCCCTGCCCCCTGCCCTCCCACCCCCTGCCCCTTGCCCCCTGCCCTCCCCCTGCCCCCTGCCATCCCCCTCCCTGCTCTTTGGCCCCCCCGTCCCTCCCTGCCCTTTGCCCCTCCCTGCCCTTTGCCCTGCCCCTCCCTGCCCCTCCCTGCCCTTTGCCCCACCCCTCCCTGCCCTTTCCCCCCGCCCCCCTCCCTGCCCTTTCCCCCGCCCCTCCCTGCCCTTTCCCCCGCCCCTCCCTGCCCTTTCCCCCGCCCCTCCCTGCCCTTTCCCCCCCTGCCCTTTGCCCTCCCCACCCTTCTACGCCCCTTGGCCCCCCCCCGCCCTTTGACGCCCCTCCCACCCCCCCGCCCTTCCACTCCATGCCCCCTGCCCTTCCACGCCCGGGCAACGCTGGGTATATCAGCTAGCACATTTTAAACCTTAAAAGTTATTATATTTCAACATTTTCCAAGTATTTATAACATATCCTGTACCATATGGAACTAGAGAGAGTGCAGAGAAGAGCCACCAAATGAATAAAGGGGATGGACAATCTAACTTATGAGGAGAGGCTAGCTAAATTAGATTTATTTACATTACAAAAAAGAGGCGTCTAAGAGGGAATATGATAACTATATACAAATATATTCGGGGACAATACAAGGAGCTTTCAAAAGAACTATTCATCCCACGGGCAGTACTAAGGACTCGGGGGCCACCCCTTAAGGTTGGAGGAAAGGAGATTTCACCAGCAACAAAGGAAAGGGTTCTTTACAGTAAGGGCAGTTACAATGTGGAATTCATTACCCATGGAGACTGTGATGGCAGATACAATAGGTTTGTTCAAAAAAAAGGTTGGACATCTTTTTAGATGGGAAAGGTATACAGGGATATACCAAATAAGTATACATGGGAAGGATGTTGATCCAGGGATTAATCCGATTGCCAATTCTTGGAGTCAGGAAGGAATTATTTTTTCCCCTTAATGGGGTTTTTTGTTTGCCTTCCTCTGGATCAATAAGTATAGATATAGGTTAAAGTATCTGTTGTCTAAATTTAGCATATGTCTTTTTTCAACCTCATCTACTATGTAACTATGTAACTATGTAATATATATATATCAGGAGTGGCCAACTCCAGTCCTCAAGAGCCACCAACAGGTCAGGTTTTTAGGATATCCCTGCTTCAGCACAGGTGGCTCAATCAGTCCCTGCTTTAGCACAGGTGGCTCAATCAGTCCCTGCTTTAGCACAGGTCACTCAATCAGTGGCTCAATCTTCGACTGAGCCACTGATTAAGCCCCCGTCCTGAAGCAGGGATATTCTGAAAACCTGACCTGTTGGTGGCCCTTGAGGACTGGCATTAGACACCCCTGATTTACAGTATATTAATATCATCTTAACTCAGGGGTGCGCAAACTTTTTGCCCTGCGCCCCCTTGCATGCTCTCCCCCACTGCTCGCACCACAACCCCTTACCTAGTCTGAAGCGTGAAATGAAGCCGCGGGGTGATGCGATGTCACGTTATGCCGTGTTGCCATGGCAATGCGCCACCCAAGCCAACTGAATCACGGTTAGGGAAGTGACAGAGTACTCGCACAGCCCCCAAGGCCTTAAATGCCTTGGGGAAGAGCGCGGGGCCTCTGCAACCGCCCATGCACCCCCTAAAAAAAATCTCACACCCCCGAGTTTGCGCACCTCTCCTTAATTTACAAGTGAGTTTCCATGTAAAAAACTGCACTTAGCTGCTTAAGCAACTAGTATGAA
>NW_027455328.1:0-39255 GCF_040206685.1 Ascaphus truei
GCTGTATAATGATGCAGAGTATCTATACACTGATAATGATCACAGCGCTGTATAGTGATGCAGAGTATCTATACACTGATAGTGATCACGCTGCGCTGTATAATGATGCAGAGTATCTATACACTGATAATGATCACAGCGCTGTATAGTGATGCAGAGTATCTATACACTGATAGTGATCACGCTGCGCTGTATAATGATACAGAGTATCTATACACTGATAGTGATCACACTGCGCTGTATAATGATGCAGAGTATCTATACACTGATAGTGATCACGCCGCGCTGTATAATGATGCAGAGTATCTATACACTGATAGTGATCACGCCACGCTGTATAATGATGCAGAGTATCTATACACTGATAATGATCACGCCGCGCTGTATAATGATGCAGAGTATCTATACACTGATAATGATCACGCTGCCCTGTATAATGATGCAGAGTATCTATACACTGATAGTGATCACGCCGCGCTGTATAATGATGCAGAGTATCTATACACTGATAGTGATCACGCCGCACTGTATAATGATGCAGAGTATCTATACACTGATAATGGTCACGCTGCCCTGTATAATGATACAGAGTATCTATACACTGATAATGATCACGCCGCGCTGTATAATGATGCAGAGTATCTATACACTGATAGTGATCACGCCGCGCTGTATAATGATGCAGAGTATCTATACACTGATAATGATCACGCTGCGCTGTATAATGATGCAGAGTATCTATACACTGATAATGATCACGCTGCGCTGTATAATGATGCAGAGTATCTATACACTGATAATGATCACGCCGCGCTGTATAATGATGCAGAGTATCTATACACTGATAATGATCACGCCGCGCTGTATAATGATGCAGAGTATCTATACACTGATAGTGATCACGCTGCGCTGTATAATGATACAGAGTATCTATACACTGATAATGATCACACCGCGCTGTATAATGATGCAGAGTATCTATACACTGATAGTGATCACGCCGCGCTGTATAATGATGCAGAGTATCTATACACTGATAGTGATCACGCCGCGCTGTATAATGATGCAGAGTATCTATACACTGATAGTGATCACGCCGCGCTGTATAATGATGCAGAGTATCTATACACTGATAATGATCACGCTGCGCTGTATAATGATGCAGAGTATCTATACACTGATATTGATCACGCCCCGCTGTATAATGATGCAGAGTATCTATACACTGATAATGATCACGCCGCGCTGTATAATGATGCAGAGTATCTATACACTGATAATGACCACGCTGCGCTGTATAATGATGCAGAGTATCTATACACTGATAATGATCACGCCGCGCTGTATAATGATGCAGAGTATCTATACACTGATAATGATCACGCTGCGCTGTATAATGATGCTGAGTATCTATACACTGATAATGATCACGCTGTGCTGTATAATGATGCAGAGTATCTATACACTGATAATGATCACGCCGCGCTGTATAATGATGCAGAGTATCTATACACTGATAGTGATCACGCTGCGCTGTATAATGATGCCGAGTATCTATACACTGATAGTGATCACGCCGCGCTGTATAATGATGCTGAGTAACTAGTCACCCCCAGCATCCCCCTCCCCAGTGGTTTCCTTCTCCCATTCTCACCATCCTCTCCTCTCCCTTGCATGAGACCGCCTGTCCCCCTCTCATGCCAGCCCGTGACAGGCTGCGCCCGTGGGCGCTACTGGGTCAGCTGACTCCATAACCATTTGGTGCTGAGACTCTGTCTCCCGGGGACCCGGTCACTAGCTCAGTTGTGACAGTCAGCACTGTGACATCATCACTCCATTATTATATTGTGACCAATCCAAGGTAGCAGACGGAAGCATCAGCACCCAGCAGTCTGTCCCTCCCCCCGCAGGGTGACACAGTGACACAGACAGAAGGGAGCTATGAGCCTGTCCCTCCCCCCGCAGGGTGACACAGTGACACAGACAGAAGGGAGCTATGAGCCTGTCCCTCCCCCCGCAGGGTGACACAGTGACACAGACAGAAGGGAGCTATGAGTCTGTCCCTCCCCCCGCAGGGTGACACAGTGACACAGACAGAAGGGAGCTATGAGTCTGTCCCTCCCCCCGCAGGGTGACACAGTGACACAGACAGAAGGGAGCTATGAGACTGTCCCTCCCCCCGCAGGGTGACACAGTGACACAGACAGAAGGGAGCTATGAGTCTGTCCCTCCCCCGCAGGGTGACACAGTGACACAGACAGAAGGGAGCTATGAGTCTGTCCCTCCCCCCGCAGAGTGACACAGACAGAAGGGAGCTATGAGACTGTCCCTCCCCCGCAGGGTGACACAGTGACACAGACAGAAGGGAGCTATGAGACTGTCCCTCCCCCCGCAGGGTGACACAGTGACACAGACAGAAGGGAGCTATGAGACTGTCCCTCCCCCCCGCAGGGTGACACAGTGACACAGACAGAAGGGAGCTATGAGTCTGTCCCTCCCCCCGCAGGGTGACACAGTGACACAGACAGAAGGGAGCTATGAGCCTGTCCCTCCCCCCGCAGGGTGACACAGTGACACAGACAGAAGGGAGCTATGAGTCTGTCCCTCCCCCGCAGGGTGACACAGTGACACAGACAGAAGGGAGCTATGAGCCTGTCCCTCCCCCCGCAGGGTGACACAGTGACACAGACAGAAGGGAGCTATGAGTCTGTCCCTCCCCCCGCAGGGTGACACAGTGACACAGACAGAAGGGAGCTATGAGCCTGTCCCTCCCCCCCGCAGGGTGACACAGTGACACAGACAGAAGGGAGCTATAAGTCTGTCCCTCCCCCCGCAGGGTGACACAGTGACACAGACAGAAGGGAGCTATGAGTCTGTCCCTCCCCCGCAGGGTGACACAGTGACACAGACAGAAGGGAGCTATGAGACTGTCCCTCCCCCCGCAGGGTGACACAGTGACACAGACAGAAGGGAGCTATGAGTCTGTCCCTCCCCCGCAGGGTGACACAGTGACACAGACAGAAGGGAGCTATGAGTCTGTCCCTCCCCCGCAGGGTGACACAGTGACACAGACAGAAGGGAGCTATGAGCCTGTCCCTCCCCCCGCAGGGTGACACAGTGACACAGACAGAAGGGAGCTATGAGTCTGTCCCTCCCCCGCAGGGTGACACAGTGACACAGACAGAAGGGAGCTATGAGCCTGTCCCTCCCCCCGCAGGGTGACACAGTGACACAGACAGAAGGGAGCTATGAGTCTGTCCCTCCCCCGCAGGGTGACATAGTGACACAGACAGAAGGGAGCTATGAGACTGTCCCTCCCCCCGCAGGGTGACACAGTGACACAGACAGAAGGGAGCTATGAGTCTGTCCCTCCCACCGCAGGGTGACACAGTGACACAGACAGAAGGGAGCTATGAGTCTGTCCCTCCCCCTGCAGGGTGACACAGACAGAAGGGAGCTATGAGTCTGTCCCTCCCCCCACAGGGTGACACAGTGACACAGACAGAAGGGAGCTATGAGACTGTCCCTCCCCCCGCAGGGTGACACAGTGACACAGACAGAAGGGAGCCATGAGTCTGTCCCTCCCCCCCGCAGGGTGACACAGTGACACAGACAGAAGGGAGCTATGAGTCTGTCCCTCCCCCCGCAGGGTGACACAGTGACACAGACAGAAGGGAGCTATGAGTCTGTCCCTCCCCCCCACAGGGTGACACAGTGACACAGACAGAAGGGAGCTATGAGTCTGTCCCTCCCCCCGCAGGGTGACACAGTGACACAGACAGAAGGGAGCTATGAGTCTGTCCCTCCCCCGCAGGGTGACACAGACAGAAGGGAGCTATGAGTCTGTCCCTCCCCCGCAGGGTGACACAGTGACACAGACAGAAGGGAGCTATGAGTCTGTCCCTCCCCCCGCAGGGTGACACAGTGACACAGACAGAAGGGAGCTATGAGACTGTCCCTCCCCCCGCAGGGTGACACAGTGACACAGACAGAAGGGAGCTATGAGTCTGTCCCTCCCCCGCAGGGTGACACAGTGACACAGACAGAAGGGAGCTATGAGTCTGTCCCTCCCCCCGCAGAGTGACACAGACAGAAGGGAGCTATGAGACTGTCCCTCCCCCCGCAGGGTGACACAGTGACACAGACAGAAGGGAGCTATGAGACTGTCCCTCCCCCCGCAGGGTGACACAGTGACACAGACAGAAGGGAGCTATGAGACTGTCCCTCCCCCCCGCAGGGTGACACAGTGACACAGACAGAAGGGAGCTATGAGTCTGTCCCTCCCCCCGCAGGGTGACACAGTGACACAGACAGAAGGGAGCTATGAGCCTGTCCCTCCCCCCCGCAGGGTGACACAGTGACACAGACAGAAGGGAGCTATGAGTCTGTCCCTCCCCCGCAGGGTGACACAGTGACACAGACAGAAGGGAGCTATGAGCCTGTCCCTCCCCCCGCAGGGTGACACAGTGACACAGACAGAAGGGAGCTATGAGTCTGTCCCTCCCCCCGCAGGGTGACACAGTGACACAGACAGAAGGGAGCTATGAGCCTGTCCCTCCCCCCCCGCAGGGTGACACAGTGACACAGACAGAAGGGAGCTATAAGTCTGTCCCTCCCCCCGCAGGGTGACACAGTGACACAGACAGAAGGGAGCTATGAGTCTGTCCCTCCCCCGCAGGGTGACACAGTGACACAGACAGAAGGGAGCTATGAGACTGTCCCTCCCCCCGCAGGGTGACACAGTGACACAGACAGAAGGGAGCTATGAGTCTGTCCCTCCCCCGCAGGGTGACACAGTGACACAGACAGAAGGGAGCTATGAGTCTGTCCCTCCCCCGCAGGGTGACACAGTGACACAGACAGAAGGGAGCTATGAGCCTGTCCCTCCCCCCGCAGGGTGACACAGTGACACAGACAGAAGGGAGCTATGAGTCTGTCCCTCCCCCGCAGGGTGACACAGTGACACAGACAGAAGGGAGCTATGAGTCTGTCCCTCCCCCGCAGGGTGACATAGTGACACAGACAGAAGGGAGCTATGAGACTGTCCCTCCCCCCGCAGGGTGACACAGTGACACAGACAGAAGGGAGCTATGAGCCTGTCCCTCCCCCCGCAGGGTGACACAGTGACACAGACAGAAGGGAGCTATGAGACTGTCCCTCCCCCCGCAGGGTGACACAGTGACACAGACAGAAGGGAGCTATGAGTCTGTCCCTCCCCCCACAGGGTGACACAGTGACACAGACAGAAGGGAGCTATGAGACTGTCCCTCCCCCCGCAGGGTGACACAGTGACACAGACAGAAGGGAGCCATGAGTCTGTCCCTCCCCCCCGTAGGGTGACACAGTGACACAGACAGAAGGGAGCTATGAGTCTGTCCCTCCCCCCGCAGGGTGACACAGTGACACAGACAGAAGGGAGCTATGAGTCTGTCCCTCCCCCCCGCAGGGTGACACAGTGACACAGACAGAAGGGAGCTATGAGTCTGTCCCTCCCCCCGCAGGGTGACACAGTGACACAGACAGAAGGGAGCTATGAGTCTGTCCCTCCCCCGCAGGGTGACACAGACAGAAGGGAGCTATGAGTCTGTCCCTCCCCCGCAGGGTGACACAGTGACACAGACAGAAGGGAGCTATGAGTCTGTCCCTCCCCCCGCAGGGTGACACAGTGACACAGACAGAAGGGAGCTATGAGCCTGTCCCTCCCCCCGCAGGGTGACACAGTGACACAGACAGAAGGGAGCTATGAGACTGTCCCTCCCCCCGCAGGGTGACACAGTGACACAGACAGAAGGGAGCTATGAGCCTGTCCCTCCCCCCCGCAGGGTGACACAGTGACACAGACAGAAGGGAGCTATGAGTCTGTCCCTCCCCCCGCAGGGTGACACAGTGACACAGACAGAAGGGAGCTATGAGACTGTCCCTCCCCCCGCAGGGTGACACAGTGACACAGACAGAAGGGAGCTATGAGACTGTCCCTCCCCCCCGCAGGGTGACACAGTGACACAGACAGAAGGGAGCTATGAGTCTGTCCCTCCCCCCGCAGGGTGACACAGTGACACAGACAGAAGGGAGCTATGAGCCTGTCCCTCCCCCCGCAGGGTGACACAGTGACACAGACAGAAGGGAGCTATGAGACTGTCCCTCCCCCCGCAGGGTGACACAGTGACACAGACAGAAGGGAGCTATGAGCCTGTCCCTCCCCCCCGCAGGGTGACACAGTGACACAGACAGAAGGGAGCTATGAGTCTGTCCCTCCCCCCGCAGGGTGACACAGTGACACAGACAGAAGGGAGCTATGAGACTGTCCCTCCCCCCGCAGGGTGACACAGTGACACAGACAGAAGGGAGCTATGAGACTGTCCCTCCCCCCCGCAGGGTGACACAGTGACACAGACAGAAGGGAGCTATGAGTCTGTCCCTCCCCCCGCAGGGTGACACAGTGACACAGACAGAAGGGAGCTATGAGCCTGTCCCTCCCCCCCGCAGGGTGACACAGTGACACAGACAGAAGGGAGCTATGAGTCTGTCCCTCCCCCGCAGGGTGACACAGTGACACAGACAGAAGGGAGCTATGAGCCTGTCCCTCCCCCCGCAGGGTGACACAGTGACACAGACAGAAGGGAGCTATGAGTCTGTCCCTCCCCCCGCAGGGTGACACAGTGACACAGACAGAAGGGAGCTATGAGCCTGTCCCTCCCCCCCCGCAGGGTGACACAGTGACACAGACAGAAGGGAGCTATAAGTCTGTCCCTCCCCCCGCAGGGTGACACAGTGACACAGACAGAAGGGAGCTATGAGTCTGTCCCTCCCCCGCAGGGTGACACAGTGACACAGACAGAAGGGAGCTATGAGACTGTCCCTCCCCCCGCAGGGTGACACAGTGACACAGACAGAAGGGAGCTATGAGTCTGTCCCTCCCCCGCAGGGTGACACAGTGACACAGACAGAAGGGAGCTATGAGTCTGTCCCTCCCCCGCAGGGTGACACAGTGACACAGACAGAAGGGAGCTATGAGCCTGTCCCTCCCCCCGCAGGGTGACACAGTGACACAGACAGAAGGGAGCTATGAGTCTGTCCCTCCCCCGCAGGGTGACACAGTGACACAGACAGAAGGGAGCTATGAGTCTGTCCCTCCCCCGCAGGGTGACATAGTGACACAGACAGAAGGGAGCTATGAGACTGTCCCTCCCCCCGCAGGGTGACACAGTGACACAGACAGAAGGGAGCTATGAGCCTGTCCCTCCCCCGCAGGGTGACACAGTGACACAGACAGAAGGGAGCTATGAGACTGTCCCTCCCCCCGCAGGGTGACACAGTGACACAGACAGAAGGGAGCTATGAGTCTGTCCCTCCCCCCACAGGGTGACACAGTGACACAGACAGAAGGGAGCTATGAGACTGTCCCTCCCCCCGCAGGGTGACACAGTGACACAGACAGAAGGTAGCTATGAGTCTGTCCCTCCCCCCCGCAGGGTGACACAGTGACACAGACAGAAGGGAGCTATGAGTCTGTCCCTCCCCCCGCAGGGTGACACAGTGACACAGACAGAAGGGAGCTATGAGTCTGTCCCTCCCCCCCACAGGGTGACACAGTGACACAGACAGAAGGGAGCTATGAGTCTGTCCCTCCCCCCGCAGGGTGACACAGTGACACAGACAGAAGGGAGCTATGAGTCTGTCCCTCCCCCGCAGGGTGACACAGACAGAAGGGAGCTATGAGTCTGTCCCTCCCCCGCAGGGTGACACAGTGACACAGACAGAAGGGAGCTATGAGTCTGTCCCTCCCCCCGCAGGGTGACACAGTGACACAGACAGAAGGGAGCTATGAGCCTGTCCCTCCCCCCGCAGGGTGACACAGTGACACAGACAGAAGGGAGCTATGAGTCTGTCCCTCCCCCCCACAGGGTGACACAGTGACACAGACAGAAGGGAGCTATGAGTCTGTCCCTCCCCCCCACAGGGTGACACAGTGACACAGACAGAAGGGAGCTATGAGTCTGTCCCTCCCCCGCAGGGTGACACAGACAGAAGGGAGCTATGAGTCTGTCCCTCCCCCCCACAGGGTGACACAGTGACACAGACAGAAGGGAGCTATGAGTCTGTCCCTCCCCCCCACAGGGTGACACAGTGACACAGACAGAAGGGAGCTATGAGTCTGTCCCTCCCCCGCAGGGTGACACAGACAGAAGGGAGCTATGAGTCTGTCCCTCCCCCGCAGGGTGACACAGTGACACAGACAGAAGGGAGCTATGAGCCTGTCCCTCCCCCGCAGGGTGACACAGTGACACAGACATAAGGGAGCTTTGAGCCTGTCCCTCCCCCCCGCAGGGTGACACGGTGACACAGACAGAAGGGAGCTATGAGACTGTCCCTCCCCCCGCAGGGTGACACAGTGACACAGACAGAAGGGAGCTATGAGCCTGTCCCTCCCCCCGCAGGGTGACACGGTGACACAGACAGAAGGGAGCTATGAGACTGTCCCTCCCCCCGCAGGGTGACACAGTGACACAGACAGAAGGGAGCTATGAGCCTGTCCCTCCCCCGCAGGGTGACACAGTGACACAGACAGAAGGGAGCTATGAGCCTGTCCCTCCCCCCGCAGGGTGACACAGTGACACAGACAGATGGGAGCTATGAGTCTGTACCTCCCCCGCAGGGTGACACAGTGACACAGACAGAAGGGAGCTATGAGCCTGTCCCTCCCCCCGCAGGGTGATACAGTGACACAGACAGAAGGGAGCTGTGAGTCTGTCCCTCCCCCGCAGGGTGACACAGTGACACAGACAGAAGGGAGCTATGAAACTGTCCCTCCCCCCGCAGGGTGACACAGTGACACAGACAGAAGGGAGCTATGAGCCTGTCCCTCCCCCCGCAGGGTGACACAGTGACACAGACAGAAGGGAGCTATGAGCCTGTCCCTCCCCCGCAGGGTGACACAGTGACACAGACAGAAGGGAGCTATGAGGCTGTCCCTCCCCCCGCAGGGTGACACAGTGACACAGACAGAAGGGAGCTATGAGACTGTCCCTCCCCCCGCAGGGTGACACAGTGACACAGACAGAAGGGAGCTATGAGACTGTCCCTCCCCCCGCAGGGTGACACAGTGACACAGACAGAAGGGAGCTATGAGCCTGTCCCTCCCCCCGCAGGGTGACACAGTGACACAGACAGAAGGGAGCTATGAGACTGTCCCTCACCCCGCAGGGTGACACAGTGACACAGACAGAAGGGAGCTATGAGCCTGTCCCTCCCCCCGCAGGGTGACACAGTGACACAGACAGAAGGGAGCTATGAGCCTGTCCCTCCCCCCGCAGGGTGACACAGTGACACAGACAGTCCCTCGCCCCGCAGGGTGACACAGTGACACAGACAGAAGGGAGCTATGAGTCTGTCCCTCCCCCCGCAGGGTGACACAGTGACACAGACAGAAGGGAGCTATGAGTCTGTCCCTCCCCCGCAGGGTGACACAGTGACACAGACAGAAGGGAGCTATGAGTCTGTCCCTCCCCCGCAGGGTGACATAGTGACACAGACAGAAGGGAGCTATGAGATTGTCCCTCCCCCCGCAGGGTGACACAGTGACACAGACAGAAGGGAGCTATGAGCCTGTCCCTCCCCCCGCAGGGTGACACAGTGACACAGACAGAAGGGAGCTATGAGACTGTCCCTCCCCCCGCAGGGTGACACAGTGACACAGACAGCAGGGAGCTATGAGTCTGTCCCTCCCCCCCGCAGGGTGACACAGTGACACAGACAGAAGGGAGCTATGAGTCTGTCCCTCCCCCCGCAGGGTGACACAGTGACACAGACAGAAGGGAGCTATGAGTCTGTCCCTCCCCCCCACAGGGTGACACAGTGACACAGACAGAAGGGAGCTATGAGTCTGTCCCTCCCCCCGCAGGGTGACACAGTGACACAGACAGAAGGGAGCTATGAGTCTGTCCCTCCCCCGCAGGGTGACACAGACAGAAGGGAGCTATGAGTCTGTCCCTCCCCCGCAGGGTGACACAGTGACACAGACAGAAGGGAGCTATGAGTCTGTCCCTCCCCCCGCAGGGTGACACAGTGACACAGACAGAAGGGAGCTATGAGCCTGTCCCTCCCCCCGCAGGGTGACACAGTGACACAGACAGAAGGGAGCTATGAGTCTGTCCCTCCCCCCACAGGGTGACACAGTGACACAGACAGAAGGGAGCTATGAGTCTGTCCCTCCCCCCCACAGGGTGACACAGTGACACAGACAGAAGGGAGCTATGAGTCTGTCCCTCCCCCGCAGGGTGACACAGACAGAAGGGAGCTATGAGCCTGTCCCTCCCCCCGCAGGGTGACACAGTGACACAGACAGAAGGGAGCTATGAGTCTGTCCCTCCCCCGCAGGGTGACACAGTGACACAGACAGAAGGGAGCTATGAGTCTGTCCCTCCCCCCGCAGGGTGACACAGGGTGACACAGACAGAAGGGAGCTATGAGCCTGTCCCTCCCCCCGCAGGGTGACACAGTGACACAGACAGAAGGGAGCTATGAGTCTGTCCCTCCCCCCGCAGGGTGACACAGTGACACAGACAGAAGGGAGCTATGAGTCTGTCCCTCCCCCCCACAGGGTGACACAGTGACACAGACAGAAGGGAGCTATGAGTCTGTCCCTCCCCCCACAGGGTGACACAGTGACACAGACAGAAGGGAGCTATGAGTCTGTCCCTCCCCCGCAGGGTGACACAGACAGAAGGGAGCTATGAGTCTGTCCCTCCCCCGCAGGGTGACACAGTGACACAGACAGAAGGGAGCTATGAGCCTGTCCCTCCCCCGCAGGGTGACACAGTGACACAGACATAAGGGAGCTTTGAGCCTGTCCCTCCCCCCGCAGGGTGACACGGTGACACAGACAGAAGGGAGCTATGAGACTGTCCCTCCCCCCGCAGGGTGACACAGTGACACAGACAGAAGGGAGCTATGAGCCTGTCCCTCCCCCCGCAGGGTGACACGGTGACACAGACAGAAGGGAGCTATGAGACTGTCCCTCCCCCCGCAGGGTGACACAGTGACACAGACAGAAGGGAGCTATGAGCCTGTCCCTCCCCCGCAGGGTGACACAGTGACACAGACAGAAGGGAGCTATGAGCCTGTCCCTCCCCCCGCAGGGTGACACAGTGACACAGACAGATGGGAGCTATGAGTCTGTACCTCCCCCCGCAGGGTGACACAGTGACACAGACAGAAGGGAGCTATGAGCCTGTCCCTCCCCCCGCAGGGTGATACAGTGACACAGACAGAAGGGAGCTATGAGTCTGTCCCTCCCCCGCAGGGTGACACAGTGACACAGACAGAAGGGAGCTATGAGACTGTCCCTCCCCCCGCAGGGTGACACAGTGACACAGACAGAAGGGAGCTATGAGCCTGTCCCTCCCCCGCAGGGTGACACAGTGACACAGACAGAAGGGAGCTATGAGGCTGTCCCTCCCCCCGCAGGGTGACACAGTGACACAGACAGAAGGGAGCTATGAGACTGTCCCTCCCCCCGCAGAGTGACACAGTGACACAGACAGAAGGGAGCTATGAGACTGTCCCTCCCCCCGCAGGGTGACACAGTGACACAGACAGAAGGGAGCTATGAGCCTGTCCCTCCCCCCGCAGGGTGACACAGTGACACAGACAGAAGGGAGCTATGAGACTGTCCCTCCCCCCGCAGGGTGACACAGTGACACAGACAGAAGGGAGCTATGAGCCTGTCCCTCCCCCCGCAGGGTGACACAGTGACACAGACAGAAGGGAGCTATGAGCCTGTCCCTCCCCCCGCAGGGTGACACAGTGACACAGACAGTCCCTCGCCCCGCAGGGTGACACAGTGACACAGACAGAAGGGAGCTATGAGTCTGTCCCTCCCCCCGCAGGGTGACACAGTGACACAGACAGAAGGGAGCTATGAGTCTGTCCCTCCCCCCGCAGGGTGACAGTGACACAGACAGAAGGGAGCTATGAGTCTGTCCCTCCCCCCGCAGGGTGACACAGTGACACAGACAGAAGGGAGCTATGAGCCTGTCCCTCCCCCCGCAGGGTGACACAGTAACACAGACAGAAGGGAGCTATGAGGCTGTCCCTCCCCCCGCAGGGTGACACAGTGACACAGACAGAAGGGAGCTATGAGTCTGTCCCTCCCCCGCAGGGTGACACAGACTGAAGGGAGCTATGAGTCTGTCCCTCCCCCCGCAGGGTGACACAGTGACACAGACAGAAGGGAGCTATGAGCCTGTCCCTCCCCCCGCAGGGTGACACAGACAGAAGGGAGCTATGAGTCTGTCCCTCCCCCGCAGGGTGACACAGACAGAAGGGAGCTATGAGTCTGTCCCTCCCCCCGCAGGGTGACACAGTGACACAGACAGAAGGGAGCTATGAGCCTGTCCCTTCCCCCGCAGGGTGACACAGTGACACAGACAGAAGGGAGCTATGAGTCTGTCCCTCCCCCGCAGGGTGACACAGTGACACAGACAGAAGGGAGCTATGAGCCTGTCCCTCCCCCCGCAGGGTGACACAGTGACACAGACAGAAGGGAGCTATGAGTCTGTCCCTCCCCCGCAGGGTGACACAGACAGAAGGGAGCTATGAGTCTGTCCCTCCCCCGCAGGGTGACACAGTGACACAGACAGAAGGGAGCTATGAGTCTGTCCCTCCCCCCGCAGGGTGACACAGTGACACAGACAGAAGGGAGCTATGAGCCTGTCCCTCCCCCCGCAGGGTGACACAGTGACACAGACAGAAGGGAGCTATGAGTCTGTCCCTCCCCCCCACAGGGTGACACAGTGACACAGACAGAAGGGAGCTATGAGTCTGTCCCTCCCCCCCACAGGGTGACACAGTGACACAGACAGAAGGGAGCTATGAGTCTGTCCCTCCCCCGCAGGGTGACACAGACAGAAGGGAGCTATGAGCCTGTCCCTCCCCCCGCAGGGTGACACAGTGACACAGACAGAAGGGAGCTATGAGTCTGTCCCTCCCCCGCAGGGTGACACAGTGACACAGACAGAAGGGAGCTATGAGTCTGTCCCTCCCCCCGCAGGGTGACACAGGGTGACACAGACAGAAGGGAGCTATGAGCCTGTCCCTCCCCCCGCAGGGTGACACAGTGACACAGACAGAAGGGAGCTATGAGTCTGTCCCTCCCCCCGCAGGGTGACACAGTGACACAGACAGAAGGGAGCTATGAGTCTGTCCCTCCCCCCCACAGGGTGACACAGTGACACAGACAGAAGGGAGCTATGAGTCTGTCCCTCCCCCCCACAGGGTGACACAGTGACACAGACAGAAGGGAGCTATGAGTCTGTCCCTCCCCCGCAGGGTGACACAGACAGAAGGGAGCTATGAGTCTGTCCCTCCCCCGCAGGGTGACACAGTGACACAGACAGAAGGGAGCTATGAGCCTGTCCCTCCCCCGCAGGGTGACACAGTGACACAGACATAAGGGAGCTTTGAGCCTGTCCCTCCCCCCCGCAGGGTGACACGGTGACACAGACAGAAGGGAGCTATGAGACTGTCCCTCCCCCCGCAGGGTGACACAGTGACACAGACAGAAGGGAGCTATGAGCCTGTCCCTCCCCCCCGCAGGGTGACACGGTGACACAGACAGAAGGGAGCTATGAGACTGTCCCTCCCCCCGCAGGGTGACACAGTGACACAGACAGAAGGGAGCTATGAGCCTGTCCCTCCCCCGCAGGGTGACACAGTGACACAGACAGAAGGGAGCTATGAGCCTGTCCCTCCCCCCGCAGGGTGACACAGTGACACAGACAGATGGGAGCTATGAGTCTGTACCTCCCCCCGCAGGGTGACACAGTGACACAGACAGAAGGGAGCTATGAGCCTGTCCCTCCCCCCGCAGGGTGATACAGTGACACAGACAGAAGGGAGCTATGAGTCTGTCCCTCCCCCGCAGGGTGACACAGTGACACAGACAGAAGGGAGCTATGAGACTGTCCCTCCCCCCGCAGGGTGACACAGTGACACAGACAGAAGGGAGCTATGAGCCTGTCCCTCCCCCGCAGGGTGACACAGTGACACAGACAGAAGGGAGCTATGAGGCTGTCCCTCCCCCCGCAGGGTGACACAGTGACACAGACAGAAGGGAGCTATGAGACTGTCCCTCCCCCCGCAGAGTGACACAGTGACACAGACAGAAGGGAGCTATGAGACTGTCCCTCCCCCCGCAGGGTGACACAGTGACACAGACAGAAGGGAGCTATGAGCCTGTCCCTCCCCCCGCAGGGTGACACAGTGACACAGACAGAAGGGAGCTATGAGACTGTCCCTCCCCCCGCAGGGTGACACAGTGACACAGACAGAAGGGAGCTATGAGCCTGTCCCTCCCCCCGCAGGGTGACACAGTGACACAGACAGAAGGGAGCTATGAGCCTGTCCCTCCCCCCGCAGGGTGACACAGTGACACAGACAGTCCCTCGCCCCGCAGGGTGACACAGTGACACAGACAGAAGGGAGCTATGAGTCTGTCCCTCCCCCCGCAGGGTGACACAGTGACACAGACAGAAGGGAGCTATGAGTCTGTCCCTCCCCCCGCAGGGTGACAGTGACACAGACAGAAGGGAGCTATGAGTCTGTCCCTCCCCCCGCAGGGTGACACAGTGACACAGACAGAAGGGAGCTATGAGCCTGTCCCTCCCCCCGCAGGGTGACACAGTAACACAGACAGAAGGGAGCTATGAGGCTGTCCCTCCCCCCGCAGGGTGACACAGTGACACAGACAGAAGGGAGCTATGAGTCTGTCCCTCCCCCGCAGGGTGACACAGACTGAAGGGAGCTATGAGTCTGTCCCTCCCCCCGCAGGGTGACACAGTGACACAGACAGAAGGGAGCTATGAGCCTGTCCCTCCCCCCGCAGGGTGACACAGACAGAAGGGAGCTATGAGTCTGTCCCTCCCCCGCAGGGTGACACAGACAGAAGGGAGCTATGAGTCTGTCCCTCCCCCCGCAGGGTGACACAGTGACACAGACAGAAGGGAGCTATGAGCCTGTCCCTTCCCCCGCAGGGTGACACAGTGACACAGACAGAAGGGAGCTATGAGTCTGTCCCTCCCCCGCAGGGTGACACAGTGACACAGACAGAAGGGAGCTATGAGCCTGTCCCTCCCCCCGCAGGGTGACACAGTGACACAGACAGAAGGGAGCTATGAGTCTGTCCCTCCCCCCGCAGGGTGACACAGACAGAAGGGAGCTTTGAGTCTGTCCCTCCCCCCGCAGGGTGACACAGTGACACAGACAGAAGGGAGCTATGAGTCTGTCCCTCCCCCGCAGGGTGACACAGTGACACAGACAGAAGGGAGCTATGAGCCTGTCCCTCCCCCCGCAGGGTGACACAGTGACACAGACAGAAGGGAGCTATGAGCCTGTCCCTCCCCCCGCAGGGTGACACAGACAGAAGGGAGCTTTGAGTCTGTCCCTCCCCCCGCAGGGTGACACAGTGACACAGACAGAAGGGAGCTATGAGTCTGTCCCTCCCCCCGCAGGGTGACACAGTGACACAGACAGAAGGGAGCTATGAGCCTGTCCCTCCCCCTGCAGGGTGACACAGACAGAAGGGAGCTATGAGACTGTCCCTCCCCCGCAGGGTGACACAGTGACACAGACAGAAGGGAGCTATGAGTCTGTCCCTCCCCCCGCAGGGTGACACAGTGACACAGACAGTCCCTCGCCCCGCAGGGTGACACAGTGACACAGACAGAAGGGAGCTATGAGTCTGTCCCTCCCCCCGCAGGGTGACACAGTGACACAGACAGAAGGGAGCTATGAGCCTGTCCCTCCCCCCCGCAGGGTGACACGGTGACACAGACAGAAGGGAGCTATGAGACTGTCCCTCCCCCCGCAGGGTGACACAGTGACACAGACAGAAGGGAGCTATGAGCCTGTCCCTCCCCCGCAGGGTGACACAGTGACACAGACAGAAGGGAGCTATGAGCCTGTCCCTCCCCCCGCAGGGTGACACAGTGACACAGACAGATGGGAGCTATGAGTCTGTACCTCCCCCCGCAGGGTGACACAGTGACACAGACAGAAGGGAGCTATGAGCCTGTCCCTCCCCCCGCAGGGTGATACAGTGACACAGACAGAAGGGAGCTATGAGTCTGTCCCTCCCCCGCAGGGTGACACAGTGACACAGACAGAAGGGAGCTATGAGACTGTCCCTCCCCCCGCAGGGTGACACAGTGACACAGACAGAAGGGAGCTATGAGCCTGTCCCTCCCCCCGCAGGGTGACACAGTGACACAGACAGAAGGGAGCTATGAGCCTGTCCCTCCCCCGCAGGGTGACACAGTGACACAGACAGAAGGGAGCTATGAGGCTGTCCCTCCCCCCGCAGGGTGACACAGTGACACAGACAGAAGGGAGCTATGAGACTGTCCCTCCCCCCGCAGGGTGACACAGTGACACAGACAGAAGGGAGCTATGAGACTGTCCCTCCCCCCGCAGGGTGACACAGTGACACAGACAGAAGGGAGCTATGAGCCTGTCCCTCCCCCCGCAGGGTGACACAGTGACACAGACAGAAGGGAGCTATGAGACTGTCCCTCCCCCCGCAGGGTGACACAGTGACACAGACAGAAGGGAGCTATGAGCCTGTCCCTCCCCCCGCAGGGTGACACAGTGACACAGACAGAAGGGAGCTATGAGCCTGTCCCTCCCCCCGCAGGGTGACACAGTGACACAGACAGTCCCTCGCCCCGCAGGGTGACACAGTGACGCAGACAGAAGGGAGCTATGAGCCTGTCCCTCCCCCCGCAGGGTGACACAGTGACACAGACAGAAGGGAGCTATGAGTCTGTCCCTCCCCCCGCAGGGTGACACAGTGACACAGACAGAAGGGAGCTATGAGTCTGTCCCTCCCCCGCAGGGTGACACAGTGACACAGACAGAAGGGAGCTATGAGTCTGTCCCTCCCCCGCAGGGTGACATAGTGACACAGACAGAAGGGAGCTATGAGACTGTCCCTCCCCCCGCAGGGTGACACAGTGACACAGACAGAAGGGAGCTATGAGCCTGTCCCTCCCCCCGCAGGGTGACACAGTGACACAGACAGAAGGGAGCTATGAGACTGTCCCTCCCCCCGCAGGGTGACACAGTGACACAGACAGCAGGGAGCTATGAGTCTGTCCCTCCCCCCCGCAGGGTGACACAGTGACACAGACAGAAGGGAGCTATGAGTCTGTCCCTCCCCCCGCAGGGTGACACAGTGACACAGACAGAAGGGAGCTATGAGTCTGTCCCTCCCCCCCACAGGGTGACACAGTGACACAGACAGAAGGGAGCTATGAGTCTGTCCCTCCCCCCGCAGGGTGACACAGTGACACAGACAGAAGGGAGCTATGAGTCTGTCCCTCCCCCGCAGGGTGACACAGACAGAAGGGAGCTATGAGTCTGTCCCTCCCCCGCAGGGTGACACAGTGACACAGACAGAAGGGAGCTATGAGTCTGTCCCTCCCCCCGCAGGGTGACACAGTGACACAGACAGAAGGGAGCTATGAGCCTGTCCCTCCCCCCGCAGGGTGACACAGTGACACAGACAGAAGGGAGCTATGAGTCTGTCCCTCCCCCCCACAGGGTGACACAGTGACACAGACAGAAGGGAGCTATGAGTCTGTCCCTCCCCCCCACAGGGTGACACAGTGACACAGACAGAAGGGAGCTATGAGTCTGTCCCTCCCCCGCAGGGTGACACAGACAGAAGGGAGCTATGAGTCTGTCCCTCCCCCGCAGAGTGACACAGACAGAAGGGAGCTATGAGTCTGTCCCTCCCCCCGCAGGGTGACACAGACAGAAGGGAGCTATGAGCCTGTCCCTCCCCCCGCAGGGTGACACAGTGACACAGACAGAAGGGAGCTATGAGTCTGTCCCTCCCCCCGCAGGGTGACACAGTGACACAGACAGAAGGGAGCTATGAGTCTGTCCCTCCCCCCCACAGGGTGACACAGTGACACAGACAGAAGGGAGCTATGAGTCTGTCCCTCCCCCCCACAGGGTGACACAGTGACACAGACAGAAGGGAGCTATGAGTCTGTCCCTCCCCCGCAGGGTGACACAGTGACACAGACAGAAGGGAGCTATGAGCCTGTCCCTCCCCCGCAGGGTGACACAGTGACACAGACATAAGGGAGCTTTGAGCCTGTCCCTCCCCCCCGCAGGGTGACACGGTGACACAGACAGAAGGGAGCTATGAGACTGTCCCTCCCCCCGCAGGGTGACACAGTGACACAGACAGAAGGGAGCTATGAGCCTGTCCCTCCCCCCCGCAGGGTGACACGGTGACACAGACAGAAGGGAGCTATGAGACTGTCCCTCCCCCCGCAGGGTGACACAGTGACACAGACAGAAGGGAGCTATGAGCCTGTCCCTCCCCCGCAGGGTGACACAGTGACACAGACAGAAGGGAGCTATGAGCCTGTCCCTCCCCCCGCAGGGTGACACAGTGACACAGACAGAAGGGAGCTATGAGTCTGTCCCTCCCACCGCAGGGTGACACAGTGACACAGACAGAAGGGAGCTATGAGTCTGTCCCTCCCCCTGCAGGGTGACACAGACAGAAGGGAGCTATGAGTCTGTCCCTCCCCCCGCAGGGTGACACAGTGACACAGACAGAAGGGAGCTATGAGTCTGTCCCTCCCCCCGCAGGGTGACACAGTGACACAGACAGAAGGGAGCTATGAGCCTGTTGTGACGATGGGGAGGGGTTAAAGGGGTTACACCCCAATTGGCCACCCTCTACCCTCACCTGGGAAGCAAGGGGTTAACTGGACTGAGGTCCAGTAATGTGTTTTTACCTCGCTTCAATATCCAAATGCTTATTCCCCTGTGTAACTGTATTGTGTTATGCCAGTGTCTGCACCACACACACTGGGGCTTAAGGGGTTAATAAGCTAGTTTAAGAAAATACAACTGTTGTGTATCTTTTCAAAAATCTGCTTCAGAGAAATTTATTGATGGGGGTTTTGGTGCACAGTATGTTAATACCTGTTTGCAGGAAGCTAGAGTGGGGGGTGAGCATTATAACTCACACTTACAAACCATAGTATCCTGCCATGTGGTAGACTGGCTCAAACGCCTCTGATTTAGGAGTGGGGCTACAGAATGAGTGACCTTATTAAATATAAGAATATTTTGAGATGTCCTTGGCTGAACGTGCTAAGAGTTACATAGGTGTATTCGTGGGACCAAGCCCCAACTAATGATTCTAAACACTTGATATCTAACAGATACTAAGAGCCAGATATTAATATCTTTCTTAATTGTAGTACTACATGGTAATATTTAGTCTCATGGGGAGCGCCATGCGTGACGGAATGTATTAATATGGCTCGCGTGCCAGTAAGTATAGCTGAACTGAAGTTATGAAGTTATTTACAGTGTATATGGGATTTTGGAATCTGTTGTGATAACTGCAAACTCCCTCTGTTATGGTAATAGGCAAGCAGAACATCTTGCTAGAATTTACATAGCCTGGTGATCAAAGGCTAAATTGCCCAGGGACCAAAGGAACTGAATTTTTAAGTGTGATACTTCACACTAAACAATGGAAGTCCAAAAGCTGCTTCAAGAAGCTTCAAAGACTTTTGCTAGCCTTTTCGGCATCTAGGGTTAATAGATGAGTTTGACATGGTATTTACGTCAGAGTCAGCCCTTACTCAAATGTCTTCATGTATTGTCTTCATGTCTGCATGTCTTCATGCCTGTGTCTTCATGCATGAGTCTTCATTCATGGGCTGCATGTATTGCTGTGATGTCTTCATCTGAACCTGAATTATGGAAGAAATGGCCCATCCTGTAACCTGATGGCTTTTCTTGTCATAATCTTTAAGTAAGTCTCTATATTTTGCCTGTTATTTGTATATCTCGTGTGTTCACCTTTATCAAGGAATAAATTATATTTTATCATATCTAAGTCTCGTCCCAGTTCAACCCAGTTATATATATATATTTTGGTGTGTATTATTAATAGCCTGTCACAAAGCTCCCGTCACAGGCTTATTAATAAAACTGGTGGCAAGCGGCGGGATTGAACTGGACCTGTATTACTAGTGTTCTGCGGGATACTGTAATATAGTGGGAACTCGATGGTAATTGCAAGTTCCTGGGACTAAAGATATTGAACACACAGTGCACAACATATAACACAAGTTATGGCACCTCCTCACTGTTCCCCTACTTGTGAGAAGCATTGCCTCCAGAACCAAAGTGCCGGCCATCCGTCTGACTGGAGCCGGACACTGAGACCGGAGGAGTGCATCAAGTCGGCGCGGGGACCAGCAGCCAGCAAGGCTGAGAGAGAGACAGCGATCGGTGAGCATGAAACCAGGCAGGCTGAGCAAAGATCCACAGCTGCAGCCGCTGTAACCATCAAACCGCCCGGAGAGCAGGGAATGGACCCAGCTCCGGGACGGCAGAGACTTGTGGAGGGAGTGGGTGGTCTCGGAAACCATGGAAGTCTTGCACCAGGAGAGGTAACGGCCGTTGTGGCGGTCCATCCATTTTCCCTGAAAGAGCTGGCACTGGTGTGTGCGTTGGGCAAGACGTGGTTCCCGGCAAAGTGGACTCAGTTCCTGGCGTCGGTACCACACCGACCCGCTTATCCCCTCCCAGAGCCCGGCACTCAAGCAACTCCGCTCTGGACTCCGTTGCCCCTTGCTGGGGTTAGTCCACCTGTGGCGGAGAAGCTCTGGAATGAGCCTGGCGCTCAAGCAACTCCGCTCTGGACTCTGTTGCCCCTTGCTGGGGTTAGTCCACCGGTGGCGGAGAAGCTCTGGAATGAGCCCGGCGCTCAAGCAACTCCGCTCTGGACTCCGTTGCCCCTTGCTGGGGCACTGCCAACAAATGGGCCACAATAATGCCCAGTGCCCGGACCGTGCGCGGTCGGGCGAAGAAGCCCCTCAGGGCCAGCGCTCACGAGCTGCGGAAAAGATGACCCAGTTAGCGGCATCCTGATGGCTCCCGCCCAGCCGGGTCGACAACCCTCCTCGGGACGTCTCCTGGAGAACCTGGACGGGCTGCATCGGCAACAGCGGCGGAGAGCAGCGGCCATCCACCTGATCCCGGCGGAGAACCGGCGGCGGCGGCGGAGAAGAAGCCGCCACTCCGGCATCCTGCCG
Source organism: Ascaphus truei (assembly GCF_040206685.1). Classification (NCBI taxonomy): domain Eukaryota; kingdom Metazoa; phylum Chordata; class Amphibia; order Anura; family Ascaphidae; genus Ascaphus; species Ascaphus truei. The sequence continues at coordinate 21,138 of NW_027455328.1, forward strand.
GCGGCAATTTTATTTGGGGGGGGGACAGGGTTTGTGGGAGGGGGTTATTTTACCAAGTTTGCATGGAGCTCTGTTCCTCCACAAAGACCTGGGACCCTTGTCCTGCACCGTTTTACCTGTACCCAACCCGGGCGCTGTCGCGGCAGCGGCCCATTGCTGCCCAGCCCAGATGGTGCCGGCAGCGGCTACTCCAGTCCCCCTGCAATTGGGACCAACGAAGGCGGCGGTCTCTGCGGGGACCAGCAAGGTAAGCCAGACCAAGTCGCAGACTGACCCTGACTTATTGTTCCCTATGACTGTACCCTGTTGTTTCACTATATGGGTGACTGGGGGGTGGCAGGAGATAGGGGTACCAGGGGAGGGGAAGGAAGGGCAGCTTGTAGGGCAGCTAGACTTCCCCATTACCCTGGCGGAGCAGCAAGGGGACTCTCGGTTAAGAGCCCCACTGTTGCAGCCTTGCTACGGGCTGGAGGTATCCGGGGTTGTGGCAAAGTTAGACCACCCCCAGATTACCTGCCAGCCAGGAGCTAAGGTGGGTGCATCTGCACCAGCAACCCTGAGCTCGTCCCCGGTAATGGGGAGACAGTGTCAGGGAGATGGCCTCACTCAGGTGTCCCTAGGATCCAGGTTAGGATTAGCTAGGGAGAAGCGGAGTGAGGGGGGGCTGCAGGTAGGTAGCCAGCATCAGATCTCAGTGGGAGAAGAAGGGCTAGTGGTAGCCGGGGAGGGACAGCAGCAGGTATGGCAGCTAGAGTTCCCCATTACCCTGGCAGAGCCCCAGGGGGTTTCTCAGATCAGCAACCCCCTGTTGCAGCCTGGCTATGGGCTGGGGGTATCCGGGGCAGTGGCAGGCTTGTGCCACCCCAGGGATACCTGCCAGCCAAGCGCTAAGGCGGTTGCATCTGGAGACGTGCCCCTGAGCTCATCCCTGGTAAGGGGGAGACAAGGTCAGGTAGGTAGGTGCACTCAGGTAGTTCCAGGGTCTGGGTTAGGATTGCCCAGGGGGGAGAGGAGTGCAGGTGGGCTGCAGGGAGGTAAGCAGCAGGGTGAGGTGCTGGGCCTAGGGGAGGCTAGGCAGGGAGACACTGGGGAGCAGGGGGAGATAGGAGGTCAGTGGGGTGTTAGGCAGCTGGCAGAAGCTAGGGATGGGCTAGGTAGGCAGAAAGTCCCTTGCTATGACAGGCCAGGAGTGACCCCCCTGACAGATCCCCCAGGGTTCCCAAAGGAGGGGCTGTGGGTAGATAGGCAGCCAGGGAGGAGAGTCAGGAGTATAGCAGAGCAGCTACAGGTGGGCACAGGGCCAGGGCAGGTAGGGTCCCTACAGGTGGGCACAGGGCCAGGGCAGGTAGGGTCCCTACAGAATAGTGACATAGCTCTTTCCCAGACTTGGTTGACAGGAAAGCGACGGTCTGTGCTGGATAGCTTGTCTCCTGCAGGTGCGACGCGCGTGGCGCGGGGTGAGGTGCGTGTGGCACGGGGTGAGGTGCGCGTGGCGCGGGGTGAGGTGCGCGTGGCACGGGGTGAGGTGAGTGTGGCACGGGGTGAGGTGCGTGTGGCGCGGGGTGAGGTGCGTGTGGCGCGGGGTGAGACGCGTGTGGCGCGGGGTGAGGAGCGCGTGGCACGGGGTGAGGTGCGCGTGGCGCGGGGTGAGGTGCGCGTGGCGCGGGGTGAGGTGTGCGTGGCGTGGGGGGTGAGGCGCGTGTGGCACGGGGTGAGACGCGCGTGGCGCGGGGTGAGGTGCGCGTGGCGCGGGGTGAGGTGCGTGTGGCACGGGGTGAGGCGCGTGTGGCACAGTGGCGCTGGGTGAGGTGCGCGTGGCACGGGGTGAGGTGCGTGTGGCGCTGGGTGAGGTGCGCGTGGCGCTGGGTGAGGTGCGTGTGACGCTGGGTGAGGTGCGTGTGGCGCTGGGTGAGGTGCGCGTGGCGCTGGGTGAGGTGCGTGTGGCACGGGGTGAGGTGCGTGTGGCGCTGGGTGAGGTGCGCGTGGCGCTGGGTGAGGTGCGTGTGGCGCTGGGTGAGGTGCGCGTGGCGCTGGGTGAGGTGCGCGTGGCGCTGGGTGAGGTGCGTGTGGCGCGGGGTGAGGTGCGCGTGGCGCTGGGTGAGGTGCGTGTGGCGCGGGGTGAGGTGCGCGTGGCGCGGGGTGAGGTGCGGGTGGCGCTGGGTGAGGTGCGCGTGGCGCTGGGTGAGGTGCGTGTGGCGTGAGGTGCGTGTGGCGCGGGGTGAGGTGCGTGTGGCGCTGGGTGAGGCGCGCGTGGCGCGGGGTGAGGCGCGCGTGGCACGGGGTGAGGTGCGTGTGGCGCGGGGTGAGGTGCGTGTGGCGCTGGGTGAGGTGCGTGTGGCGCTGGGTGAGGTGCGTGTGGCACTGGGTGAGACGCGCGTGGCACGGGGTGAGACGCGCGTGGCACGGGGTGAGGTGCGCGTGGCACTGGGTGAGGCGCGCGTGGCGCTGGGTGAGGTGCGTGTGGCACTGGGTGAGGCGCGTGGCGCGGGGTGGGACGCGCGTGGCACGGGGTGAGGTGCGCGTGGCACGGGGTGAGGCGCGTGGCGCGGGGTGGGACGCGCGTGGCACGGGGTGAGACGCGCGTGGCACAGGGTGAGGTGCGCGTGGCACTGGGTGAGGCGCGCGTGGCGCTGGGTGAGGTGCGCGTGGCACAGTGTGAGGCGCGCGTGGCGCTGGGTGAGGTGCGTGTGGCACTGGGTGAGACGCGCGTGGCACGGGGTGAGACGCCCGTGGCACTGGTTGAGGTGCGCGTGGCACTGGGTGAGGCGCGCGTGGCGCTGGGTGAGGTGCGCGTGGCACAGTGTGAGGCGCGCGTGGCGCTGGGTGAGGTGCGCGTGGCACGGGGTGAGGCGCGCGTGGCGCGGGGTGGGACGCGCGTGGCACGGGGTGGGACGCGCGTGGCACGGGGTGAGGTGCGTGTGGCGCGGGGTGAGACGCGCGTGGCACGGGGTGAGACGCGCGTGGCACGGGGTGAGGTGCGCGTGGCACTGGGTGAGGCGCGCGTGGCGCTGGGTGAGGTGCGCGTGGCACAGTGTGAGGCGCGCGTGGCGCTGGGTGAGGTGCGTGTGGCACGGGGTGAGGCGCGCGTGGCACGGGGTGCGACGCGCGTGGCACGGGGTGAGGCGCGCGTGGCACGGGGTGAGACGCGCGTGGCACTGGGTGAGGAGCGCGTGGCACGGGGTGAGGAGCGCGTGGCGCGGGGTGAGACGCGCGTGGCACGGGGTGAGACGCGCGTGGCACGGGGTGAGGCGCGCGTGGCACTGGGTGAGGCGCGCGTGGCGCTGGGTGAGGTGCGCGTGGCACAGTGTGAGGCGCGCGTGGCGCTGGGTGAGGTGCGCGTGGCACTGGGTGAGACGCGCGTGGCACGGGGTGAGACGCGCGTGGCACGGGGTGAGACGCGTGGCACAGTGTGAGGCGCGCGTGGCGCTGGGTGAGGTGCGTGTGGCTCTGGGTGAGACGCGCGTGGCACGGGGTGAGACGCGCGTGGCACGGGGTGAGGTGCGCGTGGCACTGGGTGAGGCGCGCGTGGCGCTGGGTGAGGTGCGCGTGGCACAGTGTGAGGCGCGCGTGGCACGGGGTGAGGTGCGCGTGGCACTGGGTGAGGCGCGCGTGGCGCTGGGTGAGGTGCGCGTGGCACAGTGTGAGGCGCGCGTGGCGCTGGGTGAGGTGCGCGTGGCACTGGGTGAGACGCGCGTGGCACGGGGTGAGGTGCGCGTGGCACTGGGTGAGGCGCGCGTGGCGCTGGGTGAGGTGCGCGTGGCACAGTGTGAGGCGCGCGTGGCATTGGCTGTTACTTAGTTACGTTTCCCGCCCTTTCTCACTCGCTAGGGAAGCGTTGGACTTCTCTCTATGCTGATTGGTCACTCCAAGTGTCTGTCTGGTTGCATTGTTGGGGTGGGCGGGGCCTGTTTCTTATTGGCCTGCTCCCAAGTCCGTTAAAGACAGGTATAAGGGGCGGGGCCACGGACCGTCACTCACCTTCATAGGCAAACCCGTGACAGGGGGGGGATTTCATAATTAAGCCACGCCCCTTTGCAACACGGGCGCGTGAAAGAGGGCGGGGACTGGCTAATGCTGCAAGCTGATTGGTCTCCCTCTCTCTGTCATTCACCTTCCACCTCTGACGCCTGATTGGCTGCTGCATTGGCTTCCCTGTCGGCGCCCGCCTCCTATTGGCTGAGAGGAGGCAGAGCCCTCCCATTGGCTGTCGCTTAGCAGCGCAGCTGTCCCCCCGGGACAGAGAGAGCAGAACATGGCGGCGGGTAACGGTGAGGGAGGGGACGGGGAGGCGGAGCGGGCCGCAGCCTCCCCGGGGCCCGCCGGGTACAGGAGCGCGGAGAAGGCCCTGGAGGAGGCGGCCTGCAGCGGGAGCCTGGTCCTGTCCGGCCGCCGCCTGAGAGACGTCCCGTCCCGGAGCCAGGACCTGTCCGACGTCACGCGCGCCGGTGAGAGGGGGCGGGGCCACCCTGGCACGTATTATAGCGTCAGTAACCACGGTGATGTCATAGCGTCAGGCAGCTCCTGTGATGTCATAGCGCCTGGCCGCCCCCCTGTGATGTCATAGTCAGTGCGCCCTGTGATGTCATAGCGTCAGGCACCCCCTGTTATAACGTCAGGCCACTGTGATGTCATAATGTCAGGCCACTGTGATGTCATAATGTCAGGCCACTGTGATGTCATAATGTCAGGCCACTGTGATGTCATAATGTCAGGCCACCCCTGCCACATGTCATAATGTCAATCCACTGTGATGTCATAATGTCAGGCCACTGTGATGTTATAACGTCAGGCCACAGATGTCATAATGTCAGGCCACTGTGATGTCATAATGTCAGGCCACCCCTGTCACATGTCATAATGTCAATCCACTGTGATGTGAGGCCACCCCTGTGATGTCATGTCAGGTCCCTGATGTGTCATGATGTCATATCCCGTATTATGCTGTATACTACTGCCGCCGCACGGGACGTCGGGGGTCGTCGGGCACTGGTTACAGTAACAAATGAAGCGTTAACGTACGCGGCCTGTGCAGTGGGTACAGAGCGCCCGCCCGAGGAGCTTGCACTAGGGAAAGGAAGCGTGGGCACGTAGGGGACCTGCTATGCGGTGTTGTGTTGTCGTTGCTGTCCCTTTTGAGGTAGCAGTGATGTCATGGGCCTCTGGTGGTGTGATGTCATAGGTTACCCCCCCTCTAGTTGGAAAGTTTGGTTGTATCACAGGTGCTGTATGATGTCATTTCTCCCTGTAGCGTCAGGCTAACTAGCGATGTCGTGGCGCGTGCTAGTGATGTCATCAAGCCCCCCTCTCCCTTTATTACTTTGGAGACGTGTGCTATGTCACATGGGTGGTGTCATCGCCCCCTCTTGTCACTTGGTCAGGTGGCCTGGCCCCTCCCCTATGGCGTTATGTCACCGAGCCCTCCTATCACTTTCCCCAGAGACCTTGGGACGGTGCGTGATCTCACTCGGCTGATGTCACCTCTTTCTGGAGCGATGTGCCATTGTGATGTCATCGTCACTTTGAAGAAGCTAGAGGGAGCCACGTCGCGTCCTTGAGGGTCGAAACCTTAAGGGACGTGGATGTGGCCTCTGATGTCCTCATGATTCCCTGTCACTTAGACTTCAATGTCACTCTGTCACTTTAACCCTCAGCGCTGGGGCGTGAATACGGCGAGATCGGCAAAATAACGAGTAATAAATACAGCAATACATTGAATAAATAACATCCGTTTATCAATAATGTGAAATGATGGCGTCACTAATAAAGAGAGAGAGAGAGAGATATAGGTGGATATCTATATGTCTATATAGCTATAAAAAAAACATATAAGCTGAATGGGGTGTATTTATATTTACACTATTATAAATCCGTTTACCAATAGAAAACGTCGGTAAGAAAATAAGTGTGTAAATGGTAGTATAAATATAAAAATTATAAAATATGTTGAGATAACGTAATGACATGTAAAACTAATAGTGATGCTTAATAAATATTTATAGTATAATCATATATAATGCACGTCAATGTTGTATATCTCCCTTCGGTTACAGCCTCTCTTCTCCACGTCGCTCCCACACATTCCCTCATCCCATCCTCTCCAGCCCGTGTCTCCCCACTGCTGGATGAAGCCTCCCCAGTGATCCCCCAGGTCCTGCGGTTACAGCCTCTCTTCTCCACGTCGCTCCCACACATTCCCTCGTCCCATCCTCCCCAGCCTGTGTCTCCCCACTGCTGGATGAAGCCTCCCCAGTGATCTCCCAGGTCCTGCGGTTACAGCCTCTCTTCTCCGCGTCGCTCCCACACATTCCCTCATCCCATCCTCCCCAGCCCGTGTCTCCCCACTGCTGGATGAAGCCTCCCCAGTGATCTCCCAGGTCCTGCGGTTACAGCCTCTCTTCTCCACGTCGCTCCCACACATTCCCTCGTCCCATCCTCCCCAGCCCGTGTCTCCCCACTGCTGGATGAAGCCTCCCCAGTGATCTCCCAGGTCCTGCGGTTACAGCCTCTCTTCTCCACGTCGCTCCCACACATTCCCTCATCCCATCCTCTCCAGCCCGTGTCTCCCCACTGCTGGATGAAGCCTCCCCAGTGATCTCCCAGGTCCTGCGGTTACAGCCTCTCTTCTCCACGTCGCTCCCACACATTCCCTCGTCCCATCCTCCCCAGCCTGTGTCTCCCCACTGCTGGATGAAGCCTCCCCAGTGATCTCCCAGGTCCTGCGGTTACAGCCTCTCTTCTCCGCGTCGCTCCCACACATTCCCTCATCCCATCCTCCCCAGCCCGTGTCTCCCCACTGCTGGATGAAGCCTCCCCAGTGATCTCCCAGGTCCTGCGGTTACAGCCTCTCTTCTCCACGTCGCTCCCACACATTCCCTCGTCCCATCCTCCCCAGCCCGTGTCTCCCCACTGCTGGATGAAGCCTCCCCAGTGATCTCCCAGGTCCTGCGGTTACAGCCTCTCTTCTCCACGTCGCTCCCACACATTCCCTCATCCCATCCTCTCCAGCCCGTGTCTCCCCACTGCTGGATGAAGCCTCCCCAGTGATCTCCCAGGTCCTGCGGTTACAGCCTCTCTTCTCCACGTCGCTCCCACACATTCCCTCATCCCATCCTCTCCAGCCCGTGTCTCCCCACTGCTGGATGAAGCCTCCCCAGTGATCTCCCAGGTCCTGCGGTTACAGCCTCTCTTCTCCACGTCGCTCCCACACATTCCCTCATCCCATCCTCTCCAGCCCGTGTCTCCCCACTGCTGGATGAAGTCTCCCCAGTGATCTCCCAGGTCCTGCGGTTACAGCCTCTCTTCTCCACGTCGCTCCCACACATTCCCTCATACCATCCTCTCCAGCCCGTGTCTCCCCACTGCTGGATGAAGCCTCCCCAGTGATCTCCCAGGTCCTGCGGTTACAGCCTCTCTTCTCCACGTCCCTCCCACACATTCCCTCATCCCATCCTCCCCAGCCCGTGTCTCCCCACTGCTGGATGAAGCCTCCCCAGAGATCTCCCAGGTCCTGCGGTTACAGCCTCTCTTCTCCACGTCATTCCCTCATCCCATCCTCTCCAGCCCGTGTCTCCCCACTGCTGGATGAAGCCTCCCCAGTGATCTCCCAGGTCCTGCGGTTACAGCCTCTCTTCTCCACGTCGCTCCCACACATTCCCTCATCCCATCCTCCCCAGCCCGTGTCTCCCCACTGCTGGATGAAGTCTCCCCAGTGATCTCCCAGGTCCTGCGGTTACAGCCTTTCTTCTCCACGTCGCTCCCACACATTCCCTCATCCCATCCTCCCCAGCCCGTGTCTCCCCACTGCTGGATGAAGCCTCCCCAGAGATCTCCCAGGTCCTGCGGTTACAGCCTCTCTTCTCCACGTCGCTCCCACACATTCCCTCATCCCATCCTCTCCAGCCCGTGTCTCCCCACTGCTGGATGAAGCCTCCCCAGTGATCTCCCAGGTCCTGCGGTTACAGCCTCTCTTCCCCACGTCGCTCCCACACATTCCCTCATCCCATCCTCTCCAGCCCGTGTCTCCCCACTGCTGGATGAAGTCTCCCCAGTGATCTCCCAGGTCCTGCGGTTACAGCTTCTCTTCTCCACGTCGCTCCCACACATTCCCTCATCCCATCCTCCCCAGCCCGTGTCTCCCCACTGCTGGATGCAGACCCCCCAGTGATCTCCCAGGTCCTGCGGTTACAGCCTCTCTTCTCCACGTCGCTCCCACACATTCCCTCATCCCATCCTCTCCAGCCCGTGTCTCCCCACTGCTGGATGAAGTCTCCCCAGTGATCCCCCAGGTCCTGCGGTTACAGCCTCTCTTCTCCACGTCGCTCCCACACATTCCCTCATCCCATCCTCTCCAGCCCGTGTCTCCCCACTGCTGGATGCAGACCCCCCAGTGATCTCCCAGGTCCTGCGGTTACAGCCTCTCTTCTTCACGTCGCTCCCACACATTCCCTCATCCCATCCTCCCCAGCCCGTGTCTCCCCACTGCTGGATGAAGCCTCCCCAGTGATCTCCCTGGTCCTGCGGTTACAGCCTCTATTCTCCACGTCGCTCCCACACATTCCCTCATCCCATCCTCTCCAGCCCGTGTCTCCCCACTGCTGGATGAAGTCACGCGGTGTCCCCCTTTCTTACTTGCTGAGAGTCAGGCGGTGTCCCCCTTTCTCACTCGCTGAGAGTCACGCGGTGTCCCCCTTTCTTACTCGCTGAGAGTCACGCGGTGTCCCCCTTTCTTACTCGCTGAGAGTCACGCGGTGTCCCCCTTTCTCACTCGCTGAGAGTCACGCGGTGTCCCCCTTTCTCACTCGCTGAGAGTCACGCGGTGTCCCCCTTTCTTACTCGCTGAGAGTCACGCGGTGTCCCACTTTCTTACTCGCTGAGAGTCACGCGGTGTCCCCCTTTCTTACTCGCTGAGAGTCACGTGGTGTCCCACTTTCTCACTCGCTGAGAGTCACGCGGTGTCCCCCTTTCTCACTCGCTGAGTCACGCGGTGTCCCCCTTTCTCACTCGCTGAGAGTCACGCGGTGTCCCCCTTTCTCACTCGCTGAGAGTCACGCGGTGTCCCCCTTTCTCACTCGCTGAGAGTCACGCGGTGTCCCCCTTTCTCACTCACTGAGAGTCACGCGGTGTCCCACTTTCTTACTCGCTGAGAGTCACGCGGTGTCCCCCTTTCTCACTCGCTGAGAGTCACGCGGTGTCCCACTTTCTTACTCGCTGAGAGTCACGCGGTGTCCCCCTTTCTCACTCGCTGAGAGTCACGCGGTGTCCCCCTTTCTCACTCGCTGAGAGTCACGCGGTGTCCCACTTTCTTACTCGCTGAGAGTCACGCGGTGTCCCCCTTTCTCACTCGCTGAGAGTCACGCGGTGTCCCCCTTTCTCACTCGCTGAGAGTCACGCGGTGTCCCCCTTTCTCACTCGCTGAGAGTCACGCGGTGTCCCCCTTTCTCACTCGCTGAGAGTCACGCGGTGTCCCCCTTTCTCACTCGCTGAGAGTCACGCGATGTCCCCCTTTCTTACTCGCTGAGAGTCACGCGGTGTCCCACTTTCTTACTCGCTGAGAGTCACGCGGTGTCCCCCTTTCTTACTCGCTGAGAGTCACGCGGTGTCCCACTTTCTCACTCGCTGAGAGTCACGCGATGTCCCCCTTTCTTACTCGCTGAGTCACGCGGTGTCCCACTTTCTTACTCGCTGAGAGTCACGCGGTGTCCCCCTTTCTTACTCGCTGAGAGTCACGCTGTGTCCCCCTTTCTTACTCGCTGAGAGTCACGCGGTGTCCTCCTTTCTTACTCGCTGAGAGTCACGCGGTGTCCCCCTTTCTTACTCGCTGAGAGTCACGCGGTGTCCCCCTTTCTCACTCGCTGAGAGTCACGCGGTGTCCCCCTTTCTCACTCGCTGAGAGTCACGCGGTGTCCCCCTTTCTCACTCGCTGAGAGTCACGCGGTGTCCCCCTTTCTCACTCGCTGAGTCACACGCGGTGTCCCCCTTTCTCACTCGCTGAGAGTCACACGCGGTGTCCCCCTTTCTCACTCGCTGAGAGTCACACGGTGTCCCCCTTTCTCACTCGCTGAGAGTCACGCGGTGTCCCCCTTTCTCACTCGCTGAGAGTCACGCGGTGTCCCCCTTTCTCACTCGCTGAGAGTCACGCGGTGTCCCACTTTCTTACTCGCTGAGTCACGCGGTGTCCCCCTTTCTTACTCGCTGAGAGTCACGCGGTGTCCCCCTTTCTTACTCGCTGAGAGTCACGTGGTGTCCCACTTTCTTACTCGCTGAGAGTCACGCCGAAAAGTAGAAGTGTATTATACAGTATAGCGCAGCGTGATCACTATCAGTGTATAGATACTCTGCATCATTATACTGTGCGGCGTGTTCAGTATTAGTGCTCAGTTTCCCGGCTCGTTGAGAAAATCCTTGATTGCTTAGCATGGGAGTCGGGAAGTTCTGGGAGCGGATACACACACACACACACACACACACATCTGTGCAGAGCCATCTGTCATGGGATCACAGACTGGCATGGGGGGGATATAGACTGGCATGTGTAGGACTGGCATGGGGGGTACAGAGCTTGGCACGTGTAGTTGGCACAGAGCCTGGCACGTGTAGTTGGCACAGTGGGCACAGGGCCTGGCACGTGTAGTTGGCACAGAGCCTGGCACGTGTAGTGGGCACAGAGCCTGGCACGTGTAGTGGGCACAGAGCCTGGCACGTGTAGTGGGCACAGGGCCTGGCACGTGTAGTTGGCACAGCCTGGCACGTGTAGTGGGCACAGAGCCTGGCACGTGTAGTGGGCACAGGGCCTGGCATGGGTAGTGGGCACAGGGCCTGGCACGGGTAGTTGGCACAGTGGGCACAGGACCTGGAACATGTAGTGGGCACAGGGCCTGGCACATGTAGTGGGCACAGAGCCTGGCACGTGTAGTGGGCACAGAGCCTGGCACGTGTAGTGGGCACAAACCTGGCACGTGTAGTGGGCACAGAGCCTGGCACGGGTAGTTGGCACAGAGCCTGGCACGGGTAGTGGGCACAGAGCCTGGCACGGGTAGTGGGCACAGAGCCTGGCACGGGTAGTGGGCACAGAGCCTGGCACGGGTAGTGGGCACGGGTAGTGGGCACAGGGCCTGGCACGTGTAGTTGGCACAGAGCCTGGCATGTGTAGTTGGCACAGAGCCTGGCACAGGTAGTGGGCACAGGGCCTGGCACGTGTAGTGGGCACAGGGCCTGGCACGGGTAGTGGGCACAGGGCCTGGCACGGGTAGTGGGCACAGGGCCTGGCACGGGTGGTGGGCACAGGGCCTGGCACGGGTGGTGGGCACAGGGCCTGGCACGGGTGGTGGGCACAGGGCCTGGCACGGGTGGTGGGCACATGACCTGGCACGGGGGGTGGGCACAGGGCCTGGCACGGGGGGTGGGCACAGGGCCTGGCACGGGTGGTGGGCACAGGGCCTGGCACGGGTGGTGGGCACAGCGCCTGGCACGGGTGGTGGGCACAGGTAGTGGGCACAGGGCCTGGCACGGGTAGTGGGCACAGGGCCTGGCACGGGTGGTGGGCACAGGGCCTGGCACGGGTGGTGGTCACGGGTGGTGGGCACAGGGCCTGGCACGGGTGGTGGGCACAGGGCCTGGCACGGGTGGTGGGCACAGGGCCTGGCACGGGTGGTGGGCACAGGGCCTGGCACGGGTAGTGGGCACAGGGCCTGGCACGGGTGGTGGGCACGGGTGGTGGGCACAGGGCCTGGCACGGGTGGTGGGCACAGGGCCTGGCACGGGTGGTGGGCACAGGGCCTGGCACGGGTGGTGGGCACAGGGCCTGGCACGGGTGGTGGGCACAGTGCTGTCTCGCTGTGGGTAACCCGTATAAGAGGCCCGCTCCCCACCTCACACTGACAGCTGCACAAATCTGTTTGCAGAAGTAAAAACACAGCTAACCACATCCTGTGCAGAGCCACTTCCTGCAGGGTGTGTGTGTGTGTGTGTGTGTGTGTGTGTGTGTGTGTGTGTGTGCGCAGTATTATCACACACGCAATGCCACATATTACAAACTCTGCCAGCCCTTGCGTATAAATCCTGTTCATGTCCTGCAGTGTTTCACGCCTCTCCCACCTCCCCCTGTCCACCTCCCCCTGTCCACCTCCCCCTGTCCACCTCCCCCTGTCCACCTCCCCCTGTCCACCTCCCCCTGTCCACCTCCCCCTGTCCACCTCCCCCTGTCCACCTCCCCCTGTCCACCTCCCCCTGTCCACCTCCCCCTGTCCACCTCCCCCTGTCCACCTCCCCCCCCCTCCCCCTGTCCACCTCCCCCCCCTCCCCCTGTCCACCTCCCCCCCCCTCCCCCTGTCCACCTCCCCCCCCCTCCCCCTGTCCACCTCCCCCCCCCCTGTCCACCTCCCCCCCCCTCCCCATGTCCACCTCCCCCCCCTGTCCACCTCCTCCCCCTGTCCACCTCCTCCCCCCTCCCCCTGTCCACCTCCCCCCCCCTCCCCCTGTCCACCTCCCCCCCCCTCCCCCTGTCCACCTCCCCCCCCCCTCCCCCTGTCCACCTCCCCCCCCCCTCCCCCTGTCCACCTCCCCCCCCCCTCCCCCTGTCCACCTCCCCCCCCCTCCCCCTGTCCACCTCCCCCTGTCCACCTCCCCCCCCTTTCCCCATGTCCAACCCCACCCCCTCGCCGAGAGTCACGCGGTGTCCCCCTTTCTCACTCGCCGAGGGTCACGCGGTGTCCCCCTTTCTCACTCGCCGAGGGTCACGCGGTGTCCCCCTTTCTCACTCGCCGAGGGTCACGCGGTGTCCCCCTTTCTGACTCGCTGTGGCGACTTCCCGATTTGTTGCTGGAGATCTGCGTTTGTGTCGCCGGCAGAGCGGAGGGGACACACACATTCACCGTGTATTTTGGAGGGTTTTAAACTGAGATTTTGTTAGGTTTACAGAAATGATGATGAATTAAAGTGTCGGTTTTCCTTGTTACAAGAGTGACCTAGATAAGTGTCGGCAGGTTAGGGCTCGTTCCCCGAGAGTGCGGGCGTCTCTGCTGGAAGGGAGGAACGCTTGGGAGAGGCAGACTTGCACGAGTCCAGGCTACAGAGAGGCTTCATTTAGGAGGCGACCTTAATGTTAAATGTGGGGAGCGGGTATACTGAGAGGGAGAGAGTCCCACAGGTCGGGGGCAGTGAGCGGAGAAGGGTTTCAGGCAAGAGAGAGGGCGCAGTAGAGGTGTAAGGCTGCGTCCATAGAGATGGGAGCAGCGCTGAACCGCGCTGACGCTGAGGCTCGCCTGCTGACGCCTGTGCGATATCATGCACATGCGGGCGCAATCGGGAGGCGGGGGGAGGCTGAGGGAGGCGGGGCAGTGACGTCGCTGGGCCAATCGCCCGCGACGCATCAACGTCACGGCGCCGTGACGTTGACGCTGCTCCGCGCTGATTGGATGTTTTCAGCCGACAGCGCGCTGAAAAACAGCTTGGCTGTCGGCTGAAAAATCCAGCGCCTCAGCACGCCTGCGCACTCTCGCGTGAGCCCCCTCTCAAGGCACCCTCACTGAGGATGCCGGGGGCTCAGCGCGGAGCGTCCGCACGGCTCAGCGCGGAGCGTCCGCACGGCTCAGCGCGGAGCGTCCGCACGGCTCAGCGCGGAGCGTCCGCACGGCTCAGCGCGGAGCGTCCGAACGGCTCAGCGCGGCCTCCCCTGCTATGGACGTGGCCTAAGAAGTATAAAGGAGACAGGTATGGTAGAGCTTAGGAGACGAGCATGGGCATAACGAGAGACCCAAGATGATACGTAGGAAGGAGCAGGTGAATGGAGAGCTTTAACAAAAGGTGAGGAGGAGAGCTGTGTAGGGGATCGGGAACTTGATGGGAAGCCAGGAGAGGGGTTTAGGGAGGAGACGGGCAGAGACTGTTGTGGGAGAAAGGGAAATTATTCAAGCAGCAGAGTTTTGGACAGATTGCAGATGAGAAAGGTGTGAAGCGGGGAGGCCTGTTAGCTGTTCTTCTTGGAGAGGAGGAGCGCAGGATAGCTCAATATAATATGTGAATAAAAAGGCAAATATAGTGCAGAGTGTAATTAATTATAATAGTCAATCGTATAGCCTTGGGTAGTTGCACTCACAACACTTCTAGTGTATATATAAGCATGTCAGAGATCCTTCTCTCACTGGCTGGAGCCCTTTGATGGTTGAGTAGAAAATTCTCAGGATATCCCTCACATGGTAAATGCCTGAAAAAAAGGAAAGCCACAATAGTGCATACTATTTCACCAAACATGTGTTGAATACAGAATATAAGAGCAGTTCAACTCACATTTCCAAAGAAAATAACAGGCCTTGGAGAGAACAGGTGGGTGAGGGAGGACGCCACCGGTATACAGCGCCCTGCCACTTCACTCGCGTCTCGCGGTCCCGCAGTCTCAGTTCCGCATACGTCACTGCCGGGATTGCGTCACAGGTGAGGGTGGAAGTGCAGTCTGCCTCTGAAGATGGTTCCGATCTGCCAGTCCTTCAATTCCAGGTCCTCCAACAATGCTAGCGCTAACTCGACGCGTTTCGCAGATGCTTCGTCAGGATTGGGCCAGGAGGCAACCCGAAACTAGGGACTGGATTGCAGGAGTGACGGTAGGGTGGGTAGGTGTGTGCATCATCTGCATAGAGATGATATCAAGGGCCAAAAGAGTTGATAAGGTCACCAAGTGATGGTATGTAGTGAGAGAGGGGGTCCCAGAGCAGAGTCCTGAGGTATACCAACTGACAGATCAACAGGAGACAGAGACATGTTAGCAACAGAGATGGAGAATGTGTGACGGGAGAGGTATGATGGAAACCAGGATATAAGTTTGCTGCGGATACCAAGATAGAGTTTGGAATATGAAGGAGACGAGTGATTGACAGTATCAAAAGCAGAAGAGAGATTGCGCAGGATTAGTAAGTAAGAGGGACCTTGGGAGTTTTCTTTATGTACATAATTGGTTACATTGGGAAAGGCAGATTGTGAAGGGCCCAGAGGAGCATGTGATTTAAGAAGGGAGATCAAACGGAGATCACAAGACGTTCTAGCAATTAGGAGGCAAATGGTAGGAGGGATACAGGGCGATAGTTAGTAAGGCACGTAAGGTCCAGGTTATTTTTGAGAATAGGGGTGACCACTGCATGCTTAAAGGAAGGGTTGAAAGAGCCAAAGGATATGGAGGAATTGAAGATGTGGGTGAGAGTGAGAATATAGGACTGAGAGGGCATGTGGTAGAGAGTGAGGATATAGGACTGAGAGGGCATGTGGTAGAGAGTGAGGATATAGGACTGAGAGGGCACGTGGTAGAGAGTGAGGATATAGGACTGAGAGGGCATGTGGTAGAGAGTGAGGATATAGGACTGAGAGGGCATGTGGCAGAGAGTGAGGATATAGGACTGAGAGGGCATGTGGCAGAGAGTGAGGATATAGGACTGAGAGGGCATGTGGTAGAGAGTGAGGATATAGGACTGAGAGGGCATGTGGTAGAGAGTGAGGATATAGAACTGAGAGGGCATGTGGTAGAGAGTGAGGATATAGGACTGAGAGGGCATGTGGTAGAGAGTGAGGATATAGGACTGAGAGGGCATGTGGTAGAGAGTGAGGATATAGGACTGAGAGGGCACGTGGCAGAGAGTAAGGATATAGGACTGAGAGGGCATGTGGTAGAGAGTGAGGATATAGGACTGAGAGGGCATGTGGCAGAGAGTGAGGATATAGGACTGAGAGGGCATGTGGTAGAGAGTGAGGATATAGGACTGAGAGGGCATGTGGTAGAGTGAGGATATAGGACTGAGAGGGCATGTGGTAGAGAGTGAGGATATAGGACTGAGAGGGCATGTGGCAGAGAGTGAGGATATAGGACTGAGAGGGCATGTGGTAGAGAGTGAGGATATAGGACTGAGAGGGCCTGTGGTAGAGAGTGAGGATATAGGACTGAGAGGGCATGTGGTAGAGAGTGAGGATATAGGACTGAGAGGGCATGTGGTGAGAGTGAGGATATAGGACTGAGAGGGCATGTGGCAGAGAGTGAGGATATAGGACTGAGAGGGCATGTGGCAGAGAGTGAGGATATAGGACTGAGAGGGCATGTGGCAGAGAGTGAGGATATAGGACTGAGAGGGCATGTGGTAGAGAGTGAGGATATAGGACTGAGAGGGCCTGTGGCAGAGAGTGAGGATATAGGACTGAGAGGGCATGTGGCAGAGAGTGAGGATATAGGACTGAGAGGGCATGTGGCAGAGAGTGAGGATATAGGACTGAGAGGGCATGTGGTAGAGAGTGAGGATATAGGACTGAGAGGGCATGTGGTAGAGAGTGAGGATATAGGACTGAGAGGGCATGTGGTAGAGAGTGAGGATATAGGACTGAGAGGGCCTGTGGCAGAGAGTGAGGATATAGGACTGAGAGGGCATGTGGTAGAGAGTGAGGATATAGGACTGAGAGGGCATGTGGCAGAGAGTGAGGATATAGGACTGAGAGGGCATGTGGTAGAGAGTGAGGATATAGGACTGAGAGGGCATGTGGTAGAGAGTGAGGATATAGGACTGAGAGGGCATGTGGGTGAGAGTGAGGATATAGGACTGAGAGGGCATGTGGCAGAGAGTGAGGATATAGGACTGAGAGGGCATGTGGCAGAGAGTGAGGATATAGGACTGAGAGGGCATGTGGCAGAGAGTGAGGATATAGGACTGAGAGGGCATGTGGTAGAGAGTGAGGATATAGGACTGAGAGGGCCTGTGGCAGAGAGTGAGGATATAGGACTGAGAGGGCATGTGGCAGAGAGTGAGGATATAGGACTGAGAGGGCATGTGGCAGAGAGTGAGGATATAGGACTGAGAGGGCATGTGGCAGAGAGTGAGGATATAGGACTGAGAGGGCATGTGGCAGAGAGTGAGGATATAGGACTGAGAGGGCATGTGGCAGAGAGTGAGGATATAGGACTGAGAGGGCATGTGGTAGAGAGTGAGGATATAGGACTGAGAGGGCATGTGGCAGAGAGTGAGGATATAGGACTGAGAGGGCATGTGGTAGAGAGTGAGGATATAGGACTGAGAGGGCATGTGGCAGAGAGTGAGGATATAGGATTGAGAGGGCATGTGGTAGAGAGTGAGGATATAGGACTGAGAGGGCATGTGGCAGAGAGTGAGGATATAGGACTGAGAGGGCATGTGGCAGAGAGTGAGGATATAGGACTGAGAGGGCATGTGGCAGAGAGTGAGGATATAGGACTGAGAGGGCATGTGGTAGAGAGTGAGGATATAGGACTGAGAGGGCATGTGGCAGAGAGTGAGGATATAGGACTGAGAGGGCATGTGGCAGAGAGTGAGGATGTAGGACTGAGAGGGCATGTGGCAGAGAGTGAGGATATAGGACTGAGAGGGCATGTGGTAGAGAGTGAGGATATAGGACTGAGAGGGCATGTGGTAGAGAGTGAGGATATAGGACTGAGAGGGCATGTGGTAGAGAGTGAGGATATAGGACTGAGAGGGCATGTGGTAGAGAGTGAGGATATAGGACTGAGAGGGCCTGTGGTAGAGAGTGAGGATATAGGACTGAGAGGGCATGTGGTAGAGAGTGAGGATATAGGACTGAGAGGGCATGTGGTAGAGAGTGAGGATATAGGACTGAGAGGGCGTGTGGTAGAGAGTGAGGATATAGGACTGAGAGGGCGTGTGGTAGAGAGTGATGATATAGGACTGAGAGGGCGTGTGGCAGAGTGAGGATATAGGACTGAGAGGGCGTGTGGCAGAGAGTGAGGATATAGGACTGAGAGGGCATGTGGCAGAGAGTGAGGATATAGGACTGAGAGGGCATGTGGTAGAGAGTGAGGATATAGGACTGAGAGGGCATGTGGCAGAGAGTGAGGATATAGGACTGAGAGGGCATGTGGCAGAGAGTGAGGATATAGGACTGAGAGGGCATGTGGTAGAGAGTGAGGATATAGGACTGAGAGGGCATGTGGCAGAGAGTGAGGATATAGGACTGAGAGGGCATGTGGCAGAGAGTGAGGATATAGGACTGAGAGGGCATGTGGCAGAGAGTGAGGATATAGGACTGAGAGGGCATGTGGCAGAGAGTGAGGATATAGGACTGAGAGGGCATGTGGCAGAGAGTGAGGATATAGGACTGAGAG